>NC_081177.1:10367999-10667999 GCF_012432095.1 Onychostoma macrolepis
TACCGGGCCCTCACCCCTTCCGCGTCCACCTTTCATCCCATCTTGGCATAGAGCGCAGACACCCCCCCCCATCCTCCTGTTCAGCCGGCTGGCTCGTGGCAGACTTCCCTGTGACGTCACACTTCCATGCGCCTAATGCGAACTGACAGCCTCACCTCGTTCATGCATCCCAAATGCACTTCCAGTCATTTAGACTAGCAGAAAAAGGAAATGCTTACTTGCCTGCAAATTCCCTAATAATGCTCTGCTTTGCAACTTAATAACTCCTTTTTTATTTACTCAGGGTACCTGGGATGTTACATGGAAACATCAAAATTGACCTGGTTCGCTTTCCTAACACATATTTCAACATATTTCTGACTGTGCACGATTCATCAGTACATGTTATTCCAGTAAAATTAAAATTACACACTACAATGTTACGTTTAGTTACTTTTACTTTAAGTCATTTAGCAGACGCTTTTATCCAAAGCGACTTACAAATAAGAAAAAGTAACTAAAACTAAAAGTTAAAAATTCTATAAATACTATATATACACACACATTTAAGAAAATAAAGAAATTAAATAAAAATGACAAATGCATACAACAACATTTCAAAACTACACATTTAAATTAAAACAAAAAATAAAGCTAAAAACAATTCAAAATACTAAAACAACAAAAGGTATGAGTATATTAATGATTCTAACATAACACTAAGCCAAACACCAAAAAAAACAACTACATATGTGTATGTACAGCCACACACACACACACACTTTTGAACTGCGGGTTTCGTCTGGTCAGAGGAGAACTGGCCCCCTGACTGAGCCTGGTTTCTCCCAAGTTTTTTTTTTTTTCTCCATTCTGTCACAGAGGGAGTTTTGGTTCCTTGCCGCTGTCGCCTCTGGCTTGCTCAGTTGGGGACACTTAATTTCTAGCGATTATCGCCGATTTGATTGCACAGATACTATTTAAACTAAACTGAGCTAGACAATGACATCTCTGAATTCAATAATGAAATGCCTTTAACTGAAAATTGAGTGTTTAATCTTAAAAAAATTAAGTTAAGTCGTGACGTATTGTCAAGTATGGTGACCCATACTCAAAATGGTGCTCTGCATTTAACCCATCCAAGTGCACACACACAGCAGTGAGTAGTGAACACACACACACAGTGAACACACACCCGGAGCAGTGGGCAGCCTTGCTCCAGCACCCGGGGAGCAATTAGCAATTAGAGAGTGCTGTTCATTCACAATCCCCACCTTCAATTCCTGCCGGCGCGAGAATCGAACCAGCAACCTTCAGGTTACAAGCCCGACTCCCTAACCATTAGGCCACGACTACTGTATACCAGTATACATTACTGACACTCTATCCTCCAATTTGATACTGTTAAGTGCTTTGACACAATTTGTATTGTAAAAGCGCTATATAAATAAAGGTGACTTGACTTGACTTGACATATAAATTAATTCAATATATATATATATATATATATATATATATTATTTCATTTCTATTTAGTATGTTGAAGTACTAAAATAACTAACGATTTGTTAAACCGTGGGAACAGTTTAAGAATTCATGAGTACGGTTTATAAACTGAGGGGACGGATTGCAAAACCATCGGCACGGATTGTTTTTTTTCTCCTACAGATGACTTCCCGGGCTCCGTAGTAACAAGTAGTAGGAAAGAGGAAAAATAAAAAGCGATACTTATATATAATATTATATGTTAATTGGTTAACAAACAAGCCCAAGTGTGCATATAGATACTGCATGCATTCAATCAGTCATCACAACGTTACTAAACACACACGCACAATATCTGGAGCTGATGTTGACGTCGCGGCCGCACTTTCAGCCAATCACTAGAGATCAGCAGACAGACGTGATGATTCCTGGGTGACTGGTTTTTAGCACGATAACGGATCTGATTTTGAACTGTAAGTGATCATAATGCCTAAATATAAATTTGATGGTTAAGAGTGGAGAGTGTTTTAACTCTCAAAACATGAATTACACCTGTTGAGGGAGATGACATGAAGGCTATATCACTGCAACTCCGAAATCAGAGCACAGTTAAATTATTTAATCAAAATCTATTCTATACAATCCTGTCTTTTATCTTTTAAACGGTCCATATTGGTAGGATATCCTTTAAAGATACTGGACTTGTTAGTTTTGACTGTGCAAAGTTCTATATTATGTTCAGTATGAACTTCACGAAAGATTAGTTCTGTGTGAAATTATAGAGTGACACGAAGGTAAGAGCATTATTGTTGTTGTTAATTTTTTAAAAAAAAATTATTGTCGGATTATCATACAGAATGACACAGTTTTGACTGTCATGGTGTGTGCATGAGCCAGTGTGAAATACCTATAATTACGTTGCTTATTCTGATCACTTATATTGGGCACTTTTTTGCATTTAAATTCTGATTGTTGACATTGAAAATGATGCATGTGCTTTTCGAGGGTATCGGTTAATTTCTTGATTGCCATTTTGTCAGTGTCTGCTTGCATATTCTAATCATATTTGGTAGTTCTCTTTAATGTATTTGCGCCCCCCGATTTGATCCATGGGAAATTTATCTAGCATTATATTTATATTATTTTGTGGTCATTAAAAAATCACATTATTTTGACCGTTAAAGTGTTGGGCGGTTTTTGGGCGGGTTTTTGTGAGCTTTTGGGCTGGAAATCGTCCATCCTTTCTGGCAACACTGAGCAGTGCTAGCCTTTGCAAATCAACATTCCACTATTAGTACAAGTCTGTCATCTGATTGTACTGTGCATAATAAATTCGCGTTTATGAATTACACAGAAGGGGAGCACAGCAGGATAAAAATAACGACATAGCTGGTCTCATGCCATCACAAACTTTATAAGTCCCACTTCTGATCATGAGCTCGACAACTTCAAGCGATCGACTTGCTTTCATATGCAACTTTTAACTACCACATTCCTATTCACGATCATTCTGGCAGCACGTGAAGGCAGCAGCAGTGGAAACAGGCAGAGACAATGATAGCTTTAGCAATTAGCCTTACAGAGTGCCAAGAAGCTCTTTCAGAAAGGCAATTTGGAAAACAAATGCATGATACTTACTTTGTCTGGAGTTGACGTTCGTGCACGAAGTGTTGGTATTGATTCCTAAACATATAGGGGACGTTACAGATTTTTCCTAGGATATTTCCTTCGAAAATGAAATTTAACCACAGTGTCCTTGGCTCAGATGAGGGGAGATTATGGCGACTCCTCTGTTCATTAGCACATCCCAAAACACAACACTTGTAAAGACTCTTTGGTGCTGTTCATTATATCTCCAGTAATGGCGGACCGCAGCTTCTCACTCAGCTGTGTTTATGCTAATAGGGCAGAGAGCGTCACAAACGGGCGGGACTTCTTCCCCTCGGTGACGTGAACAGAGGAAGAATCTCAAACAGCTCGTTTGGAGAGACTGTTCATGATTTATTGGTTTTATAAAAAAATGAGTTGGTGGATTTTTAACATCATAGGCTGGTTGTTTTCACACACTGAGGCCACACAACTGTGTTCAAACACCTCATATAAGTGATTTTTCATAATAGGTCCCCTTTAAGGTTAATTTTTACATATAGTACTACAGTTTTAACCAAGTTTGAATGATTGTATTTATTTGTTTGTTTAGTCATAACTACTTAACTTTAACTTGTTTAACATTTAAGTTATATCATTTTTGTTTTTTTTGGTTTTTTTTACATTTTAATTAGTAATTGCTTTAACTTAACATTCAAGCTATGTTAAACTAAATTTGTGTGAATTCATATTTTTTTTCTATTTTTTATTAATAATTTCTGTAATTAATAATAATGTAAATTAACATTAATAATAATTAATAAATTAATAAAATTAACATTTATTTATTTTTGTTTATTTTTTGATAATTGCTTACTTAACTTGCTTAACATTAAATGGTATACATTAAGATTTTTTATTTTATTTCTAATAGTTGTAAATTAACATTTTTTATTAATAATTGTTTCATGTTTTTATTTATTTACTTAATGATGTATTTATTTACTTATTTCTAACAAATGGGATGTTACTGTGAAAGTGGCTCAGAACTAATAACTTTTTATTGAATGCTAGGATGAACTTGTTCTTCAGCCTTCAAGGAAGATGCGATCAAACCTGTTGGTTAAAATTAAGTCCAATCCTGTTTTTATTCACTCGCAAATGTATTACTGAAGCAAAAAGCTCATGTTCAAGCTCACCCAGAATACTGAGCGAGTTCCACTACAGGCAGCAGAGCCCAGATGAGATATTTTTCTTTGTGGTTCTCATTTGGAATCCTGTGTGAGTAGCTCTTTCTCAACACTGCCGGCTTTGGGCTTTTTCATTATGTTTTTCCGGTGAGTCAGTCCAGAGGGCAACAGGAGTGCTAGTGCACGGAGCAAGGTCAGGGCCATGTAATCCCATTACACAATCAGAGAAAGAGACAGGAAATGCCAAGCACTGGGCTACAACCCGGGCAGGTCTGTGTATGTATTTGTGAGTGTGGTGTATAATATCTAATAAGGAGTGGCATGTGAGGTTAATGTCCCGTCCCAGTGCAAGGGTGGTTTTGGAAACGTTTTCTACACTAACATGGCTAACATTGCTGGCACTGATGTCATCCATTAAACGATAATCACCTCCGGTGCAACGCCATCACAGCGATTTCTCAAGAGGCCAAACAAGGGCAGCCATGCGGTCACAGTCGAGCGTCGACTATGTGAATTCAGAGCATAAACAGAAGATATGTTGCTTGTGATTGGTTCTGTGGACTTAAAGATGGGCCTTTTTAGGAAAGTATAGTGGTACAGTGATGGTGTCAGATGTTAATACCATGGTACTTTTAATGTATGCTGTAGTTACTGTATTCATGTGCTTTGGCGTTTATATGGTTTTGCAAGTTATTCCAAGGTATACCATGATTCTGTCTCTAAAAAGCAAATTATTAATGTACCAAAAACATGGTAACACCTTTTGTGTAAGTTTATGCAAAGATTGTTGGATCGTTGTTGTTGGTGTGTTTGGCACACACAGTTTGGCTAGGCTCGAAGCAGCTGCTTGTCCTGCAGGGGGTCCAGACCCACGGGCTGTGTGTGTTGGGGGGGGGGGGGGGTAGATTTGGACCCTGACCCGTAGTTTGTTTTTCTGTCGCCCTCATGGAGAGCTAGTAAACAGCTGCCCCTCGGGCTGAGTAAACCCAGAGAATGCTCCATCATGAGTTCAGTCGCTGTCTGTACACTCCCTGGGCGTCAATGAAGCCGCACTGACCCCAATATCTCCCTGATCTTCTGTGAGGACTTTTAGAGATGTTTTCTCTTTGCAATTTCCCCCACAGAGCCAATTAAGATAGAACACATTTCAGCTATACTTTCATTATGCAGTAGCATCAAATCAGCATTGTGTAAATTGTCTAACTAGCAGCAAAAATCGTCCCGTCCTCTCCTTCCCTGCAGGTATGTGGTGTTTTGACGCTGAGTGTGAGAGCTGAAAGGTGTGCGGTGGATCGGGTGACAGTCTTGGCTTCCTGGGTTGCCCCCGTGTAATGAGATCTGTCTGATGTTTGGGCTACTCTCTCTCCAGAGCGCTGTCTGCTTTAGACAGGGTCACACTGAGCGGCGTGACAGAGATAAGATTAACTGTGTTGCACAAGATCAGGTTTCAAGTACTCAAATGCTGACTTTCTCTTTCTTTCTTTTTTGTCCCCCACCTTCTCTTTCGGTTGTCTTTCTGCTGTCTTTATGTTGACTATCTGATAATGATTAAGGGCTATATAAGTTGTTCTGATTCCCTATCTCATAATGTCTGTCTCATAATTTTATTTAACATTTAAGATACATTACCCTGCCTGTCGTCCAATACAAGAAATTAATTGGATTTAATATACATTATTCTGGGCTAAACAAAGGAAAACACTGTACAAAAATACATAATATATATTTTTTCTTAAATATATACATGCATGTGTGTGCATTTATATATACTTAATAAATATACACAGTACATACACATATTATGTACACAAAACTTTTATTTTGGACGTGATTAATCGTTGCCCAGCACTAAAATAAATACATTCTGAATTTATTTATTGACTTGTTTATTTATTTACTTTATTTTGGATTTACTTTTAGTTTATTTCGTTTAGTAATAACATTTTTAGTTCTTTAATTGTTTATTTATTATTTTTCTTTTATTTGTTAAATATAGTATTGTGTATATTATGGTGGGCCAAACAAATTAAAAAAATAACTAGACAAGTGAATATAATGTAGTATAAGTTATACTATGATATAAATGTATAATCCAAATCTAAAAGTGCTAATCCTGAATATAAAAATCCTAATATATAAATGCATTTCAGAACTATGTATGTATGGCTGAATGTGTGTATTGCTCAGACATGCTGATAGTTTTAATTGATAAAAAATATTTTTAAAAGTATAGAAAAAAATCCTCTTCTGTTTTGTAATATTGTATCTTTATTCAAGCTCATGGAAAGTTTATAGTGGACAGTCTGTTGGCCTCGGACGGTTGTTTTATAAGCAAGAGGACGAGGCCCAACAATAACGTCTAAAGGGAAAAAAATGCAGACTGCTGGGATCATGTAACCAACAATGGCAGCGATGGCTTCAGCTGTAGAGCTTTTACACAGGCTGCTATTGTTGCCTTGTGAGATGTAGAGGAAATTGTTTCTCCTTTCAGACCACAATGACTTCCCCCATAAAAGAATCATCATCGACTGTCAGAGGAGGAAAATAATATATTTACTCTGCAGGCATCTGTTGTCTGCCTGTGTTTTTACTTCCCTCTCTCGCTCTTCTGTGTTTCCAGCATGCTCTTTCTACTCGGCTTTAGAAAGGATTTGGATTTTGCATCAGTCCCGCCATCTCATATCAGATTTAAAGTAGACAGTGTGGGTTTTAAAGGATGAACTGAGGAATTTAGTCATTTTCTCTGCTCCATGCTTTCTGTTTTTTAGTTTTTTTTTTTCTTGAGCTATTTTGCACTTTTTACCCTGAAATGGGCCTCAAGAGATCATTATAGGATGCATTTGTAAATATTTCTACTCTCCTCTTGTTCGACATCCTCCACACAAGCCGCAGACAGCTAAACAGAAACGGCTTCACTATATCTGAGAACAAAACAACTGATTCGGCTCATACACGCCAGCCACAAAGACCTAATAAAGAAACCATAAAATAGACAGTAAACGCAGCAGCTTTTTGTCTAACGGGTCCATTAACTTTTTAAGAGTCTTGAATAGTCTGTTTTCCATCCTCTTCCTCACACAGAATGCATTTTCTTGGCTTCTTGTTTTGAGAGTGCCAAGACTTGTTAAAGGAAAATTCTGTCATCATTTACTTATTCTTTATTCTGTTCCAAACCCATGTCCAAACCAGTTGAAACATTTTTCAAAATATCTTCATTTGTGTTTTGAAGGAGAAACTAAGCCATGAGGTTGAGTAAATGATGACAGAATTTACATTATCCCTTTAAGTCATACAAAAAGTACAACTTTCAGTCCACTAGGAACCTCATTAAGTCACATTGCTGATCCAGTGGTATAGTGACTACTAGTCCCACAATGCACTTGACCCGAAAGAGATTGCATTGCCCTCACTGCATAATGCCAATGCAGTTCTACTGAGTTTTGGTTTTACGCTATTGTGTCAGCATCACAGACAGTGCAAAATCAGAAAATGGTTACTTCTCTCTGTGATTTATGGCATCAGAATGCAGAACAAAATGTTTAACTGCACAATCATGCATCACAAGCCCATGTTTGCTCAGCCGTTTGATTGATGGCTGATGGTCTCTTAAGCCGATCCGATTGTGTTTTTTCCGCACATGGGATGGCACGTGTACATCTGTCCGTCTAAGTCACCGACTGATTTGCTTCAACTTCTGTGCTGAGCGTGTATGTGCGTAGTAATTGCCAGTGAAAAGCATAAATCTTGTTTGAATGAAACAGCACAAATCCCTGGTTAGGCTGCATTTGGATAAGCTGCTTGTACTGAGCTTAGCCCCTTTGATTTGTCCTGAGCCCCATCTGAAATGGAGAAAACCTTAGAACAACTTACCAACAGGACAAATAAATGCTTTGCATTTGATTCGATTGCTACCAAACCTGAGTTCTGCATCAGAAGTTGTAGTGTGAAAGCACCATATAGAGAATGGCGACGACAAATAGTACTTTTTCTCATATTTTCGATTGCGATTGGGGATGGAGCTATAGCACATCACTTTAATTTCAGACTCCATGTTTTCCACAACACTGATCCTTTTGTTTCCTGATGCCTGAAGCATCTTTCTCTTCAACTGAGTGTGTGTGTTTGTGTGTTCTGCACTGTGGTGTCCCAGCGTCCTGAGGCTACCCGCCGAGTTCTGTAGTCCTTTTATTACACCTCTTTCCTGTACTGTCTCTTTGTCCAACTGTCCTGTTGAATTTTTCTCTCCCCAACTGTTCTTCTGTGCACTTTAGAATATTAGCATACCGTTGCCACCACAGGCTTCAACTTTGCAATTAATGGCTCTACAGGCCGTCACATTATACGGCTCCCCTTCTTAATGTAAGCCACGAGGGGGGACCATATGGACGATGGCCAGACCCCATGCAGAGGGGGTCTGCAAAGCATTATTTTGAAGTCGTGGAAAGTTTATTTGTCTGAACTTGGCAGGAGCCTAATCCACCGAGAAAAGCATTGAGTCAGGATTGGGTGTCATTGCGGGTTAGAGTTTCTGTAAAGGTGAAAGGGGTCGACGAGCTGTCGCTGGACCCTTCAAAACACCCCGAACAGCTGAAGGAAAGCTGCTGGCCTTCAGATTAGTGACAGGAAAACAACGACTCCTGACAGCGCCTGTAATGTGCAAATAAGCTGAGGTTCCAGTGTCAACCTCTCTGTCAGTCTCTTGGGCCCGTACGTACTTTAAGTACTGAACTTATTTGCTTGGATTTGTTTGCCGTTTATGTTCTTGTGTCAGAGTCAAGCGGTATTTGCTAAAGCTAAGCTTCCTTTATAACAAAGACATGAAACCGAATCCAAGTTATGACTTTATAAATGGGAAACTGAAGCTTTTAGATGTGTTAGATGATCCTTGATGGCTACTGTAGAAGTGCTGGGTATAGTATCCTGCTAAAAATCCAATACAAATGAATGTATTTTGGAAAAATGAGAGCAGATACTCTTATGTTAGAGTTCTAATTCAGCTAATTTAACATGTTCAAGTCTTCTGTGGAGAGGAGCCAAAAAACCTCTTTACTTATTACATGTTATACAAGTACGAAAAGACTTTGTCTTCCATTTGTTTCTGGTTTGTTTTCTGTGAGACTTGTGTTGAAATGTAGTTAAGTGTTTCAGGTATGTGCAGGCTGGATTTCTTTCGAATCCCTTGACAGGCTGAAACAGAAAATGCTGAGGTTTGAGTTCCTAAAATGGCCTCCAGCACTGTCCTCATAACCCGGCTGCCCAGCAGGGCTTGACATTTGCCACCTCATTAATGGGCTAATTAGCCTGATTTAGACTCAAACAAGTGCGAATCCATCCATTCGTCTATCCATAAGGGAATTTCATATTGTACATGTAGTGCAATTTTATCCTTCCCATTTTTTTCTTTTTTGGCTCATACTGCTCAGAACAATAGAAAAAGTGCTTTTTGTAACTTCAGGATTGTTGAGTAAGTATTTCTCAAGTTTGCTTTTTCAGCTTCCGCCGTTCAATCCATAGCCCAATCCATTCCATAGCCCCCTGCGTTCCCAGGCCTGTGCTTGGTTTCATTGTCTCCACTGCCCTCATACCCCCCTCTGTGCAAGAAATTTTCCATGCAATTGTTTCTCAGGTAATTATATTTTCATTCCATACTTCAATTGAATGGCTTTGCACTTAGGGTTTCGTTATGACAATTTTGGTTATTTATTTTCTTCTCCGTTAAGAGACTGTTGATTTGCAGATGGAGAGAGAGAGAGAGAGATGAAGAAACAGAGAGGCCTCTTCAGGCACCTGACATTTTGCTGCTCTTCATTAAAAAGGAGCGGGAAAAACAGTCAAGGTCTAATTAAGACATCAATTCAGGCACAGTTATTAGCATTGCACACTTTTTCCGAGACACATCACAGCAAATCTCTTTAACTCCCCTCATGACTGACTTGTGCTTAGCGGTTGTACCAGTCATGACGGTGTTTGTTTAGAAAGCATAGCTGCATAGATGTGATTTTTATTTTATTTTATTTTTATTTTATTTTATAATAATTTACTATAATATTGTATTTCTGCTGCTGACCACACTTAATAAATTATTATAATTATTTTCAAAAATACATTCATATCCTATATTATATTGCATAATGCGTATTGCACAGTTTGTTCACTGCCAGTCATGAATGTGTTTGCTTACAAAGTATAGCTGTTGCATTGACATGCAGATGCAAATTACTTCATTTCCAAAATGATTAGTTTACTGTAATAATAATATGATATAATATAATATCTGCACCACCAAACTTAAAATAAGTTACTATAATTATTGTAAACATTAAATGTGTTAAATAAAATAAATACATTAAATAAAATTTATATTAAAATACAATACATCATTATACATATTATATATTATATTATAATTTTTTTTCTGATACACAGTAGTTCTAATTATCTTTTTAAATATACATTAATATGTTATATTATATTGCATATTGCACACTTTTTCCCTACCAGTCATGAAGGGGTTTGCTTAGAAAGCATAGCTGTTGCATTGACATGCAGATTTGAATTACTTCGTTTCCAAAATGATTCATATAATATAATGTAATGCAATGTAATGTAATTGTATTATATCTGCCGCAACCAGACTTAAAATAAATTGTGATTATTTTAAAAATCCAATATATTGAAAAAATTGATGTTAAAATTCAATATTAAAAATATAATGCATCGTTATATATTATGTTATGTTATATTATATTGCATATATTTTCTGATACACAGTAGTTCTTTTGAAGTCTCCTCTTGACTGACATGTGCTTAGCTGTTGTACCAGTCATGAGGGTGTTTGTTTAGAAGGCATTGCTGTGCGTTGCCTCCACATGCCTGTCAGTCTTTTCACTTCCAGATATGCGTTTTTGATTGATAAAACCTAAAAGCACAGTCATGGCCATGTTTCCACATGCGCCAATTATTCTGGGAATGTTTGAATAGGCGGGAAAACCCAGAAAACTGATGATGTTTTTTTTTTCTGCCCACTTCTTTCTGACTTGGGCAGCCACCTTCAGATCCACTGTCTGGTTTCAGGCCTTGTGGGGTCATGGTTCGACTCATTTCCCAGCTCCACCGTAAGCCTCAGACTGACTCATTACTGCTGGGTTCCATGAGGACAGACCTGGAGGTTATGCTACGGCTTTACCTGTTTGTTCACGGTGCAGGTAACAAGTAGACTTCTTGACAGTCAGGACTTTGTATGTGCACGAAACCATGACTCACATAGATGCGTGTACCTGAGAGAGTTTTTGTCTTTTAACAAGACGCAAACAGACTTACAGGTTCCCACAGGAAAGAGATTACTTACGGAATATCATAGCCCTCAAAGTCAACATCTGCAACAATTTGGACTGCTGTCAGTGTTAAAGCAATAGACCTGACTGCTCAAGCATCAGTCAGACATGCCTCAGAGATTAGGCTGAGAAATCTTGTACGGCTGCGTTCACTCAAAGAGAATGTGTTAAAAGTGCTCGCTTGATCCACGAGTCCCTGAAATGACCTTGCTCAGAAACTAGTGCTGTATTAGGAAGGCTTTAATGAAACACGGACTTCAATAGAAGCAGCATCCAAGACTGTATGTATACTCACAATGCGCAGATCCGATATCTATTTTTTTTAATAATTTAAGATATAGCTGTTTGTTTTTTATGCTGGATCATGTAATCTTTTTTTACACAATAGTCATTCATCATCTATAGACATCAATTCATTTTTTATAAATTATGATGTTATATTAACATATTTTAAATGTAAATTAAGAAAAATTGCCTTTACTAAATGGAAGAGTTTAGTGCGTTTTTTGAAAGCAACTCAACTCAGATGTGGATTTCTTGTGTTTTATTTTTGACATGCGTGCAACAAGATCAACTCTGTACCAGAAAATTCTGAACTGGTTGACATTATACATTAAATGCAGCCCAAATGTTGTGAAATTTGGTTGGTTTTCATCTCGGATGTGTCTAAGGTTATAAAGAGTGCTTGCTCAGCTAAAGAGCTGTCAGACGGCCTCCTGGATGAAATTGTTCTCGCAGCTGTAATTATGTGGTAAAGCGCTGTTTTTGTAAACCATCCCTCTTTGTTTCTTCCCTCTCTGTTGATCTTTCTTTCTGAAAGAGGAAGTTCTCTCATGGCTGAAGTATGTAAGGTCTGGCCAGCGGCAGGGTCCATGACTCCCTCTCCCTCATATACGATATCAACTTCATAGCCGTTACTGAAGCCAGAGGAGCTGCCGTTGAGATTTTGCAGCTGTCGGCCCTCTAAAATGTGGTTTTCTTTCCTGTCCTCATATGCATAACACTCACGCTAGTGGGCAAGTATCGTTTAGCGATATAAACAAGAAAACAGTTCAACAGTCGGGTTGAATGTTTTTTTTTCAGTACCCTGTTAATAAATTGTTAAAGATGTTGTTAATCACTCAACAAAGCTATAAATGGAGTTGTGATTGCATTAGCAGTGTTTTGCGCATACTTCACACTGGCACAGTGTTTCTGAGTAAAGCCGCAATGGCGTTCGAATAGTCTTCCAGTCTCCACTGTTAATAACAGCTTTTGCTGTCCACTGTGTGAATTTTTGTGGTGTATCAATTGTGGATTGCTTACCGTTTCACAATTTTATTTAAACTGTAAAGATGGCACAGTCTCATTGTGTATGTGGCTCAGAGTCAGTTCGCTCTCAAGGGCGCAGAAAACATATTTGCAGTTGTAGTTCTTTGCTAGTTTGCATTAACACACACCAGTGTTTTCTGCACTGCTATTTTGAATCTGTACAGAACCAAAAGGAATCTATTTTTAAAAAAATGTAATATAGTATAATAATAAAACAAATAGATTAGAGATTAGAATACTGTGAAAAGACTCGTCTGATTCACTAAGGACTCTGATGAGCCAGTTTTGTTAACAAATCAATCAATGTGACTCACAAACTTGTAAGATTTGTGTCTGAATCAGTCAGAGAGGTAAATGAACTAAGATCTGACACGCTGGCTGCATATTTATTTGAAAATGATAAAATATGTCAGTAAAATAGTATTGTAAGTATATTTTGTTTAGGACAAATTACTGCAGGAAACATTGACGCACATACACACACTCCACATAAAATCACATCAGCCATGTGAGTGGAAGCCCCGGGGAGCTTGTCCGTGGATGAAGTCTGATAAATTCATTTTGTTTTCTCTAGGCTGAAGCGGAGAGACAGAGAGATTGTCTGATGTGTCTGTCTCTACCATGTCTTATGACTATGAGCTTATTAGCTCTCATCATAGACATAGAGTTAGTAGTATTTTTACCAAAGAGATTGTTGAATTTTTCAGCAAATTGGATGACATATGTACCATGGGTGTTGATTTTTTTTTTTGTTAATGAATTAACATAAAAACTGCAAGGCTGTGAATTAATTGTGATTAATTTGAATGCGTATTTATTTTCAATAAATTATAATTTTTTTCGGTCATGGCTCACAGGTGTATCACTGTTTTAGCTTTTGTTTGTGTCATATGTTGATTTTGTGTGTATTTGTGTGCAGATTAGATTGAGCGGTCAGACGGTCTGCTCTGATTAATCACTGAGCAGTCAAGCGAAGCCAGAACGTTTGCAGCCCATGTTTGTGTGACCGACCAATTTAATGGCTGCACAAACCATGCGTTGTTTTGATCTCACATCAGTCAAAATGAACAAAACAGGAATTGAGAGGGTTGATCACCTATGTGTGTTTGCACATATGTCATACCTTCATTTCCATACAAAATGTGTGTGCAGGAAATAGGAAGAGACTTCGTAGGCAATAATGATATCGGTTCCGGCACTGGGATCAAAGGTCAATGAGTTACTGTGAGTTAGAGGACGGGAGATTGATCAGTTCAAACGATGATCGATTGATACGAATGCCTTGCACACACAGATAGATGGATGCACATTCATGCAGACAGACTCAGCAGTCATGGGCAATAATTCACTAAGCTGACTGCAAGCCAGCTGGACCCCAAAACTGCCAACCCTCACCCCCCTTTCTTCTCCACAGGATGGGGGGCACAGCAGATCCCCCTTCCACCCCTTTACCCCTCCTTTTAGGCATGTGTCAGCTGCACCCGTTCCCCAGGCATCCCCGTGCCTCTGGGTCTGTCAGGGTACGCTCAGTTCATCCGCCCCCCCTTTTTCTAGCCTCTTTGTCCATTCATTGGGGATTAGTGTTATTAAATTATGCTACAGCCCTGTCACTCTCCCTAGATCACAGTTTTACCCCCTCCTATCGTCTCTGTAGGGGCTACGCATGGGAGGGCGTCTGTCCGGGGTCAGGCCCCCCGACACACGGCTGAGGGTGAGAGGAAGTGCAGGCCCGTGAAGCGTGACTTCCTCTACCTGGGATGAGTGCCATTGAGCACCAAAGAAGTGACAAGCTGCTCGCTTGATGGATGCGGGGGATCGTTTGATTCCATCTTTAATGTTTAACACATCATGAGCAGGACCACATGGAATCTGTGCCTGTAGAAACACGTCAGTTTCGTTTTCACCCATTAATTTAGTTAATAGTTTAGTTATTTTAATTCATATTTTCAGCCAAGATATATTAAAATATTCATGGTTGGGATAGACGAAATGTAAAATTTTATGATTTAGTATCCAGTATTGGTCAATATTGATTGGCAGTTGAGATTTCGGGGAATGCATCCCTTTTAATGTCTATTGGTTACAGGCCTGATTTCAGCAACCATTAAGAATGTAGTATTCTCAGATGCTTTTAACACATTGAAATTCATTCTTCAAACAAATGACTCATTTGAGCCAGCTCGTTTAAGAAATCAATCAAAAAGACACGCTTTGAATAAATCACAATGGTTACTGAATTACCACTGATGGAGACTCACCGATGGATGTTTGAAATGATGAGAAAAAATAATCATTTTATGCATCTTTTTAAAAACATTTAGTTATATAATATTTTTACATATTAAATAAAAAAAGTTTAATTAAGAAATATTTTAAAAAGATGGTAAATAAAATGCTAAAAAATGTATTTATTTTTTTGTATAGTGGTCACTTACATTATTGGAGGCCTTGAGTAGCCTGTCTGTTAAGAAAGTCTAGCAAATTATTTATTTATTTACTTACTTACTTCGTTCAACACATCGTTCCGTGTATTCCGTCCTTCCAAATCAAAGCAGAAAAAGTCTGCCAGTTCTATCTGGACCTGCTCAGGACTGAAAGGGAGGAACGGATATAATGTGAGAAGTACAGCAAAATGGAAAGGGGCAAGGGGCAAGAGACAAAGCTTGCAGCCTGGCAGACGCCAGGGGAGATGTCTGTCTTTCCACACGGCTGCCTGCACACATGAGTGACTAAACCCTTCACCTTGGTCTGTCTGTATCATAGCATTCTCCATACTTAAGCAAAAGGTCCTTTAATTCCAGATCTTCATGAGCACCATCGGAAGTCAGCAAGAATCTCGCCAACGTTAAGCACCGCTTGCTCACTAACCAAAACTGCTAGGCGGTTAAATACAGGGCTTGCTAAGCGGACTCCTGGAATTTATAAGCATTTTTGTAAGTATTGCATGTCCATTACCATCTAAGGAGCCACAGTATTTGTTTTAAATATAATGTAGCAAAAACAACATACTAAAATGGCCACACATCCATCTACACCCCCCTCTCGGACGCCCCATGGCTCAGGCACAAGACTGAGGTCAAATGACACACTCATACACAAATACACAACGTGTTTTATGCTTTTGTTGGTCTTCACGCCTCCTTTTGAGCTCTCTGTTCCACAGAGCAGCATCAACACTTCCTGTTTAAGAGCCCTCGGGACTGTGTGTTCACATTCACGCATTTTTTACTCTTTCTGACTCTCCCAAACACAAACTCATTTACCTCATCAAAGCATAGTTTTGTGTATCCCCACTAAGACAGAGGCTGTTTTCGATGCCTCTTACATATGGAGCCCATTATTCAGGCTTTATTTATTCACACAAAAGGTGGGGGTCCAACCAACCATAAAGTGAGGGAAAGACTGAGAGAGAAACAAAGGGAAAGATGAGCAGACTGTTTATGTCCACTGTCCAGAATGTTAGTCATTTCAACAGAAAAAGAATGTAGGAAAGGTACCGGAAAAACCTGTTAATGAGTAACTGTAAGTTATCTAACCAAATATGGTGAAAATTATAGGTTTCTCTAGGCAGTGTTATAATTTTCTCTGAAATATTGTAAATATCATGATTTTTGGAAGTAAAAAGTATGAATTAGTAAAATTCTATATTTGACAACACAATGCATGTGCTTTTACAGTAAAAAAAATTGCTTGCATGTTTTTTGCAAGTAAACATAATTAGTCACCTAACATTTTACGGTGAAAATGTTTTAAGTAGTTATTTTTATTATTTTTGTTCTGAGTTAAGTACATTAGGCTTCTCTCTGTTAAATTTGTATGTATTTTATGAATTATTCTGGTTACCAGTATATTTATCAATAACAAATAGCAATGTCTGAGATGATTAAAAAGGATAGATGTTTTAAAGATTATCTTTTATAGCCAAATATTACCATTTTAATATTGTAAAAGAAGAACTTTTACAATATGACCCAAATTTATTTATTTTAACAAGAGCCTTTTTCTTGCTCTCATAAACAAAATATCTTTGGACTGAGAGAAAGAAAAGGAGGAAATGAGACAAGGAGAGGTTGTAAATACTTGACAGGACCAAGACTGATTTGCAGACAAAATAGTCTAGGTGTTAAGACCTATTTCTTCATATTCTAACCACCAAATAAGAGAGAGGACAGAAATTTTTAGAAAGCACACAAGTTCAGTTACTGAAATTGACCAACAGGAAACCCGAGTGTTTCTGGCCTGAATCTGGACAAACACAGAGCCGACTGGACGGAGTCTGTGGTGAGAGGATAAAAGAGAGGAAGAATGAGCGAGGGAAAGAATTTGGTGTGTTCTTTCATTTTTGGCTCTTAGGTCTCCAAATAAAGAGTGGGAACGTAACTCTACCTGTTCTTAGAGGAGAGAAAAACAACAAGTATCTGAATTGTTTCTCATAGAGAGAATTAATGAAAATGAAATCAAACATTCCTTATAAAAATTATTTGGTTGTACTAAATTGTATTTTTTTACATAAAATAATATAATTAACATAATTTGTGTAAATATTTTTTCTTACCCCATTTATGAAATAACTAAAATAAGAACTAAAATAACGTGTGTGTAGTAATTTTACTTTACTTGAAATCAAGACGTACAAGTGTACCTCAACAATCATCTCACTACTTTTTATTTCTCGTTAAGAATAGAAACATCTGAGAATATATGAAGAGTTCAGATGCAAAAGCAGTGATGGGAATAACGGCGTTATAAATAAACGGCGTCATTTTTTGCAGTAACGAGTAATCAAACAAATTACTGTTTTGTAAACAAATTACAAACAACGCTGTTACCGTTACTGACAATAAAATGCGGCGTTACTGTAATTTATTATAATATTACTATAATTCAATTTTTCAGTTCATCTGAATGGATGCGCAGTGTAGCTATATTTGACGTACCGTAAACTCTAGTGTGAAGGCGCATGGCTCGCCGTCGCTTTGTCTCACACGCGCAAAGAAATATACAGAGCGAGAGAGTCTTTCATAACATGCAAAATTGACACGCTACATGTAAACTATATTTTTTGTTGTATTTTCCTGTCAAAATAACGGAGTTCCTTTGGAATTCTCCAGCTTTTAAGAACTGCCGGGTTCTCTTGTAGTGGGCGGAACTAATGCGCAAATGACAATCAATTGATTTCAGCAAATCAATTTGAGCTAACACACACACAACATGATTAATATTCATGAACCCAGCAGCTCATTAATCCTTAGTGCGTTTTATATTGTTATTAGTAGTAGAATTCGTAGTAGTTTTGTTATCTTATCATTAGCCTATTATTTTTAGTTAATGCTAAACTATCATAATATCATATTATAATGCTTGACTGACTGATGCTAAGTGTCAGATACTTAAAAAAAACTGTGCCATTTTACAAACATAAGCTACACTGTATATGATATAAAATAGTATATCAGATAATCAATATTAGTCTGGTGAGTAAACTAGCCAATGGTAAAAATTTACTAGCCAATGGCTAGTAATGGATTCTATTGCCAAGGTGCCCATATAGGGTTGATAATATTTACAATAATATATTGAATTTGATAGGTGTCTCACATTGTCCCACAGTAACACAGTAACATTAGAATAGTGTAGATTAGTGTACAATGTATTATTATAATAATTTATTCTATTTCATGTCCATTTCCTTCATTTAACATATTTAATATTGGGGGCATCCAAGTTATTTGACATATTTGATTTTTGTTTTTTTAAAGTAACGCAATAGTTACTTTCCCTGGTAATTAGTTACTTTTATAATGATGTAACTCAGTTACTTAATCAGTTACTATTTGTGAGAAGTAACTAGTAACTATAACTAATTACTTTTTTAAAGTAGCATGCCCAACTCTGTGCAAAAGCCTCTAAGTGCCATCTGAAATTTTCTTCTAAAATTAGCATTTTTTCTCACGCTCTTAATTTTCTGTTCAGTTATTTCACTTTAATGGCAATGAAAAGAACCTATTCATTGCCATTAAAGTGAAATTACTGAACCTACACATAGGAGCCTAATAAAAATGCCCATGTTAGAAGAAACTTTCAAACGGCACTTAGAGGCTTTTGCATCTGAACTCTTCATATGAAGAGTTCATT
This sequence comes from Onychostoma macrolepis, assembly GCF_012432095.1. NCBI lineage: Eukaryota > Metazoa > Chordata > Actinopteri > Cypriniformes > Cyprinidae > Onychostoma > Onychostoma macrolepis. The sequence goes on from NC_081177.1 coordinate 10,387,018, forward strand.
TGCAAAAACAGATAACTCCTATTTTAACAGCTTTCAAAAATCGTGTTTTTTCATTGTGCATTCCAGTTAATCTCAATCAAACTGCAGTTGGGTTATTTTGATTAGGTTAAAAAATACAGCTAACCAACACAATAAAACACAATAAAAACATGATAACGTAATAAAAAACATGATTATCTGTTTTTGCAAATAAACTCTTAATATTTTGTCTGGTGCAGATAGAGACAGCAAGACAGATGGAGGCTGAGAGTCTGTCCTTTCCTGGCCATCTCATTCAAACGACCATTTTTTAATTGATTTCTGCTTTCATTCCTTTAGAATATGTTATTTAGCAACACGCAGATGCTGTCCAGCTCACTAAATCTTAAACAGCCGACACAAAATGCAAAACATTCGCTTTCCATCTCATTATAACAAACGTCTGCCTCTCGCGAAAACAATAGAGCGCATTAAATCAACAGCAACTGTGTTTGATTTGCCATTCGCTCAGTCATGGACACAGCGTCTCGATCAGGCTGCCAAAGCCAGACGTTACCTCACAAAGGCAGTTTAGAGTGAGGAAATACTTTATGGTGCAGGTAATGCAGCGCAGCATCACTCCACAGAGACGGACGGGCAGACATAGACATCCAGTGGCTTCTCAGTGCCAGTCAGGACAAGACCTGCTCTTCAACTCTCACTCTCGGTAATAAACCATAATTGGAGTATATGACACATGCTAGATGTCCTATTTTAAACAGATAGTCTAATATTTGTGCATCCTGTCGCCTAGAACATTAATTTCCAGTGTCTAAGCAGCTGTACCTGAATGGGCTGTCAGAATTTGAAATAATTTGATTCACATTTGACCCACATTGGACAGCAAGCTGTCATTCTTTTCCATAATGAGGCTCTCTGAGCGCACCCTAGGGCCTTAGCTATGGACATTCAGGGGGGGTCACACACACTCACCCGAGGCCCTTTTCCTCAATTGTCTATAGCGCAACTTTCGTCCTGCCATTCGTGGTTTCCTCCTCGTAGATGAACGTTATCATGCCGTGTTTCTGCATACAGTTAGCACACTCAAATTAGATGCAGACACACACACACACAGTGGTTGGGCACTGACCGGCAGTAATGGCATTAATGGTTCTGGCCTACATACAGTGTCTTCTAGGCTTGTGTGTGTGTGTGTGTGGAGTGCACAGGACACAGAGCCAGACGAGAGAAGGAAAGGTTAGATTTGCATACATAATGACTGAACCCAATCTCAAAACATGTGGCGGCTGAACAATGATACTGATGTTAGATAGTGTTTAAAATAACATGTTTTTCAAACAGAGACCATGAAGTCTGGTCTATTTTGCCATTTCTTGCAGCCAAGAAGCACCCACTTGGACAGGAAAATACCGTCTGGCTGATGCAAAATCACTGTTTTTACAATTTTTTTAGAGGAAGGTATTTGTTAAATCAAAATACCCTGATGTACTACATTTTTACTTACTATAAATTAGAGAAAGAAGCATAATTGTACACATATTTTGTGTTCATTTTATTAGTCTGCTTCCTAGTGTGACATCAAGATATTTGGTGTGAAATTCTGTCTGTTCAGACCAACACAAACATTCACTTGCTGCCAATACAACAGATTTTTTTTTTATAACGAAGATGAGCTTTTAAACTCCTTTCCATCATGCTGGCAGTAAATCTGGCCAGCCAATAAGAGTCATGCTTTTGGTCACATGACCAGAGCTGAAGTAGCTGAACTGCTGAAGTGTATCCAACTGTGTTTATTCAGCCCGTCTGCTGTTTTTTTTTTTTTTTTAATGCATTGGTCTGAATGGACAGATCACGTAGGAATAATTGGGCAGAATTTTTGTGCTGATCGTTTTTTTTTTTTTTTTGGTGGCCTTTACTACCTAGTTGTTTTCTTCTCTTTTCTTTTGCTCTCTTTCTTGTTGTCACCCTTATTCTCTTCAGTGCCACTGATGGTCTCCTTCAGTTTATCAAATGCTGTTTTCCTTTGTCTTCTGATCTTCTTTTACACACACACTGGGAATTTGTCTGTCTTTTTTTTCGTTCAGTGGTCTGTCTCTGTGAGATCAGTCAAACACATTTACCTGAGATACGTTTAACACTGTGGAATTTTAACCTTCAAGTTATGTTTTTATTTAAGATTTGGTGCTAAAAAATCTGTACCATACTCATATACTTGTTAGAGATACATGACTGTAAGGCCCAAAACATACTCAAGTACGTAAACAGATATTGCTAGCTATGTAAGCTAAATGTTATGTCTCAATAGAATTATAGATTACTGACATATTTGTTCATGCTTATTTGACTAAGGGCCCGAAATATGCATGTATGCATGTAAATGAACGTAAAAACTTTTAGCTACATAATCTAAATGCTGCTTTTCAAAGGCATGTGTTATAAGAGATGCTATAGCAGTCATTAGCATGAACCGTCAATGTAAACAGATTGATTTTAGCATAAAAAAAATACTTTTCCTGTCTTTCAGGTGGATTAATGTTGTGGCCTAGCAAAAGTTTGAAGCCAAACTTGCTTAGAAAGTTAGCTATAGCTAGGTAAGTTTTTAAATAATTTTGAAAAATATGTATACAAGAATATTATCAGCATATTAGAATGATTTCTGAAGGATCGTGTGACACTGAAGACTGGAGTAATGATGCTGAAAATTCAGCTTTGCCATCACAGGAATAAATTCCATTTTAAAACATATTAAAATAGAAAACATTTTAAGTTGTGATCGTATTTCACAATATTGCAGTTTTTACAAGACAAGCATTTATGTTTGACCACTTGCATACATTATGTTTCTGGCCTAAGAGCTTAACAGTCATAGCTCAGGCATTTCCTTCCTGTTTCACCTCTCACCCTTCCTTTAGATCCGTCTCTATCGGACAACCTTACAGAAGTGCTGAAAGAAACAGTAATAAGTGGAAATATATATCAGCTTTCCTGTGTTTCTTAGGGAGGGTCATTTGTGGAAGGCAAGTCTAAAATCCCCCTCCAGCCCTCGCCGCACCTCTGTTCTTATAATATATTGAACGGCCGAGACAATAGCACACATCTGGTTTCCACCTCCCTATGGTTCTGTCAACATGATTTGCTGCGACCGGGGAGTGCTTAGAGCCAGCATGGAGTATAGTCGTCCACTGCTACTCCAGCCCCCCATATGTGTGCGTCTTCTGTATACGAGGGCACGGCAGCATGTCATTAAGGGGTGATGGAGGTGTACATTGACGACAGCAGGAAGCGAAGGACCTCAACTGAATTTATAGTTGCAGTCACCCATGAGAGAGGAGAGCTTTGCTGTTATGACCCCCCCTCTTTACCCACAATGCATAGAGGTTGATTTAGTGGTGATCTTGTCTTTGTAACAAGACCTCCAGGTTTTGTTCAATTATTGATCTGCTAAGGGGGTATTAGGTGTGTGTATGTGTGTGCACTGTCAATTTAGTGTGGCTGCATGATGTGCTGTCTCTTCTCAGTTTAGGACAATGGGACCTGCTAGCAAAAATCTCAATGATTCTTCAAGCTTATTTGTGCGCTTTTGTCTGTTTTGTGTAAGTGTGTGTGTATACATTATGAATGGATCAGTAGACTAGTTCAGTTTTTTTTTTTTTTTTTTTTAGCTTTAATATTCATCACCAACTGATTAATTACAGCAGTTACATTTGAACCATTTCATATATATATATATATATATATATATATATATATATATATATATATATATGTATGTATGTGTGTGTATGTGTGTATATATATGGATTAAAGATGCTACAATATTAAAGAAAATGTTTACATTTTTAAAAATTAAAACAGCCTCCCATAAAGTTGTTGATACTACAAATTCTAAAATAAATATAAAAATATAATATGTATATATGTATATAAAAAATATATATATATATATTAATACTAATATCTTAATATTATAATTATAACTACTGTATTTGTGTGTGGGGATAGCTTTTTATAAAATTTTAGCTTTTTTAGTTTTGATGTTTATATATAAAAATTATTTAATAGTTTTAGTATCAACTTAATGGGAGATAATAATGATATTATTTTAATATTATTATTCAATATAATAATATTATATTAAATATAATATTATATATTTTAAATAATATTTTAGCTTTCATATTTTAACATTAATTGTAATTTAAAAGAAGCAGTTTGTGAGACTCATTTGATCATAAATTGACACACTGCTGGTGTGATATGTTTTTGATTCACTTAAACTGACTTATAAGATAATTGATAATTGCTTGTGAATCAAACTGCACTGTTTGCACTGTTTTTTGATTCACTAAAAAGAGCCAGTTCATAGGAGTCATTTGCTCATGAATATGGCTACACTGGCAGTGGTATGTTTTTGATTTACCAAAAAGAGCATTCCCATAAGAGTCATTCGTATGTGAATCTTACATAGTATGTGTTTGGTGCTGAAAAGTGATGCAGCAAAGTCCATATATTACATTACATTTATGAAAATATATCATTTAACACAACACAATACAGTATATGTAGATTAGTCCAGTGTCCCTCTAACAAATGCCCACACCCAAACCTTTTTTTCTTTCTGAAAGTGTGTCAGACATATGTGCATTTGTTTGTGCACATATGTTGTGGAAAGCTGTCATATATGCACATGTGATCAATTAGCACACATCTCACGAGACTCACCATAAACCTGTTCACAGGACGTATGCACTGCGCAAAACAAGAATATGTGCTAAATTGTGCATGATTTGAGAGGTTGCGTGTACGTGTTCTCTGAGCGGGTCAGCGCTAGGGCTTACCACTTTAATACCCCCTGCATCCCGCGGGACGTGTTGCCGTGGTTACCGTGATGGTGGCGGCCCATCCTGGGCATTAGGGTTGTGGCCAGCTTTGCTACGGCCATGAAAACAAGCATGCTCAGCAGGTCACATGGCCCTCATCTCCGACTACAGCAGGTCACGTGACCCTTATCGCTCTCTACGCCCAGGAGGGCCATCGAACGAATGGTCAGTCCTGGTAGGACAGTAGAAAGCAGATATTGCTTTGAATGAAAACAGCGTATTTGAGGCGTGAGGGGCCAGATAAGCTACAGCAGGTCCGTAGGGAAAGCCGAACAGGTCATCTGATAAGAGGAACCCTGTCTCTCACACACACACACACACAACTTTTCCTCATACACAGCTTCCAGCAAAAACAAAGCTGTGCTCTGTCTCCCAACACTTTGTTAGTCGTTTTCTCTTTTTCTGCTTTCCTCATTTCCTCTGTCCTGCTTTCTTTACACGCTTTATGCCTCCATTTCATGTCTGTGTATAGATGTAGAATGGCGCTGTCGAGTGATTAGTGTGAGCTTTAATCAAAACCCTTTATACAATTGCCTCGCAGGTGGACCAGAAGTTGATTTATTATCATCACAGCTTTCTCTCTCTTCCGCTCTCTCAGTTGAATTATTTAGAATTCACTTCAATTAAACTACCAAAGCAGTGCAAAATAACTTAAATATGGTAAATTGTCATGCAGCTTTTTACAATACTCGATTCTGAGTTTTTTATAAATAACCATTTTATTTTATTTATTTTTATTTTATTTTATTTTTTATCAAAAGCATACAAATGACACTTCAAGGAACATGCTTTTTTTTCTTTAGAAAATGATTTGTTTATTTTATTTGTTAAAAGGATGATTTTTATACTTGCAAGCAGAATCCAACCTACTGTCGTCCATTCTGGGGTTCCGACAGCAATCAGGCATCTGTAAACATCTGGAGGTCCCTAGAGAGACAAATGGATGGCCATTGTGAACCACGCATCATGAGAAAGAAAAGAAAGAACAGATAAGGTCCCTGGATATACTTGTATTGTATCGAAAGAGAGATAGAGTGAAAAATAGACTGACCTTATCAAAGGACAAAGACTGAAAGAATATTACTCCCAAGGCGATGTAAGACAATGAACTGCATTTGTGTAGAAACAAAAGGAAGAAGAATAATGCATAAAAAAACAATTCCTAGAAATGTAAATAAGATCTACATGAGGTTTTTTTCTGGTTAATAAGGTGTAGCATTGTAAGTATTTTTCTAATGCATCTTTGATGAAGTTAGTATGAAGTTGATAAAGCAACACACATCATCTAACAACCTCAGACGAGTTGTATTTCTGGCCTCTAGAGGCAGAAATGTTTAATTACTAGGGTGATAGTCTCGCCTGGCCAGACTTTTGATATACGCCATAAAGTCTCGTTCTCATTGCAGCTTATTCCGGCCAAGATCCGCCCACTTAGACAGGAAGAGACCATCTGACCATTGCGTTGGTCGTGTCATTTTAGGCTGAGACTACTAGGAGGATAAATGAGGCTTTGATTCTGACTGATCTGAATGATGATCTGTTTCCACAAGCGGCTGACATGCGTTTCTTTATCATTATTATATATATTTTTTTAAAAGAGCATGCACTCAGTTCGGTTTCAGTGTACTCTTTGTTTACTTTGTCAAATTACAGCCTGCTAACTTGCAATACAGTATGATTGTTTTCTAGGGGAGAAATTTGAACTGTTTAGCATTTCCTTCCCTTTTCTTTTTTCCTTTCAAACTGCAACTTTAGATATCATTCACTTCCACTTTCAGCACTTAAATGATAAGAGAGTGAGACGGAGAGATGCATTATACTAACGCGAATGATTTGGCGACACAACAAACGTTTTTGAAGTTGCTTTGATAGAGTGTGTGTAATTATGCACCTATAGATACTAAATTCACCGCAGCGGTTCTGAGCAGCTCGGCTGTCACTAATAATTGTGTTGTCGCTTAAGGTCGTTTTGGTTCCTCTGATCAGTTCTCACCCCACTGAGATTTGACTTTCTTTTTTTTCTGGATCCCAACTGAGATTTGAGATTTGTCACACTCGTTTTGATGCCTAATACTTATCTTGTAAAATCTGTTGTATACTATTAATATTTACATAATCTTATGAATGGCTACCCTTTATACTTTAAAACTTTAAAGCAGACAGTGTGTTCTCAATCAGTGTTGAGTCTTTTAATGGTGCATACTAATTTGTCTGTGGTTTGTTTTAACATGCCGTTTTTATGTTGCTTTGATACTCCTTTTATGGGTCTTGCTCTCGTGGTGCAAATGAGACGGGCTGTGTAATTCATGTTTACATTATTGTTCTCCTCCGCACACAATTAATAGGACACCCAATCTTATAGTGAATACTCTGCCAGCTCTCCAGAGCAGAACACTGTTTTTTTCCTCTGAAAAAGTACCGTAGCTTCTCTACAGGTCCTGTAAACATGGATAAAGCCATTGAGAGTACGGCAAAATCCATAATAGAGGCTGAAACCAAAATTAGTCTCATTCTAAACTAATTTTTGTCATGAGCAAAGATTCTCGTTAATCTCGTAAGGTCCAGAAAGGTACAACATTGTGTCTACGAAACTCTTGTGAGAGAGAGGAAACCTCAGCAAGGAATTCAACTGCATAATAAATCCTAATGCAAAACAGTTCAGGCCAATTAAGTGCAGAAAAACACCATATAACCGCTGGTTCAACATTAGTTTTACCTCAAACTCATTTTCAGTGAGCTCACTTGGACACAATCCACCAGTCTGGCGGTGGTTCTGTCGTTTTAAGACTTCTCTAAATATAGCCGGCTGACCGTAGCAGCGAGGCTGCGTGTTGGCATTTTTGGATAATTAGGGATATTTTTGATCGTGTTTCACCACAACCCCTTTTTATTCAGATCTGGTTTCTGTAACCAGCAAGAAAAAAGCTGACTCTAAGTTGTGTGGGTTTTAAACTTAGGTCAGGTAATATCAAAGCAGGGAGATTCTTAGGAAGTTTATCTAGACATGAAGTCCTCCAGGCACTTTTGTTTCATCTCATGTAATTAGACTGACCTAGTCATTTGTATGGTACTCATGTGACCATAGGTAACTGCCGAGGGATTTATGATGACATGCATAACTAGTTTTTCCTCAGCTTGTTGGATACTGGTAGTCTTTAATTGCTTGTGGTTGGATTAGCTATACAATCTGACAGAATTGGGAAAAGGAAAATACCAATCATTTAATCTTTGGAGGAATTCATGTTTTATTTATTATTATTACTTTATTTATTTATTTATTTTATCTTTGAATATGTTTGTGACCTACCATCGTTATTGGAAACATGAGCAGGGCTGTAACCACCATAGACATAAATATATATTCAGAATAGTGGTTAATATTATGTTTTAATGGCACATTCTTGGTAACTTTTATTTGAGTATAACTTTCTTTTTGTGCTTTATTGGAGTGTTTTTAATGAAAACCATAAGTTAGAATTTGGCGACAGAAGGAATGGGACTCAAGAAGTTGGTTGGGAACTCATTAAAGAAATATTCGCACATTGTGAAGCAAAGTCTAGTTTTAATAAGTCATTATGATTAGGTGCTGATTATGCATTTGTTTTGTGTGTATATATAGCATAGCACGTGAATGCATATGTTTAGTTTATGATGGCTTTATTTGCATAATGAACTTCACATAGGCTCAAGAGTATGTTAAACAGACTAATGAAACTTTCCCCGATGTTCCTTGTGTTTAATTCCACACAACTCTTTGGGGATGTTTTACTGGAAAACGGACAAAATGATTAAACTTTTTTTTTTTTATTATTTATTTAAATTAAATAAATTTTAAGCCCTGCAAATAGTTTAGCATCAAAGTCAGAACGAAAGTGTCCACCCACTCCCGCTCTCTTGCTTTCTCTCTCTGTCCCTGAGAGGTTGAGATCTGCTTAAGTGCTCAAATGCATCTGGATGGAAAGTGACACACGGGCCGAGCAGTCTGTTGCTGTAACACATGCGTTATGGGAGATAGTGTTGTACTACAGCAGCGAGAACAAAAGAGCCTGTTTTCCACTGATAGAAGCCATCAGAAGACAGAGAGAGAGAGCGCGAGAGAAAGGGAGAGAGGGCTTGCTGACACCAGAATTCTTCAAGCTGACACAGGTGATGGATTAGATGTGTTATCCAGGCGGACTGGGGCTCAGAAAAATCTCTCCAAGAGCAGAAAGAGAGAGAGAGTGAGAGAGAAATACTGCTGCGTCCAACAGACCTGAAATATCCCTCCACATCTCACCACATACACAGGAAGAGAAATAACCGACTATCCGTATAGACTACTCCTGCTGCTCTATCTATCTATCTATCTATCTATCTATCTATCTATCTATCTATCTATCTATCTATCTATCTATCTATCTATCTGTCTATCTGTCTATCTGTCTATCTATCTGTCTGTCTGTCTATCTATCTATCTATCTATCTATCTATCTATCTATCTATCTATCTATCTATCTATCTATATCTATCTATCTATCTATCTATCTATCTATCTATCTGTCCATCTGTTGTTCTATCTATCTATCTATCTATCTATCTATCTATCTATCTATCTATCTATCTATCTATCTATCTATCTATCTATCTATCTATCTATCTATCTATCTATCTGTCTGTCTGTCTGTCTGTCTGTCTGTCTATCTATCTATCTATCATTCTATCTATCTATCTATCTATCTATCTATCATCTATCTATCTATCTATCTATCTATCTATCTATCTATCTATCTATCTATCTATCTATCTATCTATCTATCTATCTATCTATCTATCTATCTATCTATCTGTCTGTCGTTCTATCATTCTATCTATCTATCTATCTATCTATCTATCTATCTATCTATCTATCTATCTATCTATCTATCTATCTATCTATCTATCTATCTATCTATCTATCTATCTATCTATCTATCTGTCGTTCTATCATTCTATCTATCTATCTATCTATCTATCTATCTATCTATCTATCTATCTATCTATCTATCTATCTATCTATCTATCTATCTATCTATCTATCTATCTATCTATCTATCTATCTATCTATCTATCTATCTATCTATCTATCTAGGTTATAGAGCAGAGCCATTGTGTTTGAATCCTTCTGTCTGCTACTAGTGAGTCGAATGTGGAAAAAGTTGAGGGCCAGGTTGGCCTTTTTTTGACAGTTAACCCTTTCAGTTAGCATTACCCTCTCGCTTACTGGATAAGCACTGACTTTTGACCTATGAGAGCAGACAATTTTGAGGAATCCCCTTTAGTGTAATTGGATTCAGTGTGTTCAGGTGGCAGAGTCTCTCTCTCTTTCTGTGTGTCTCGACATACTGCATGAGCCTACACATTTAAAATGGATTACGGAAGATCTGAGATAGGCCACGGGACAGATTGCTCTGTCAGTCTGAGTTCTGTCTCTGACTCCCTCGCGCTCCCATGCACACACATTTAAACAAGGACATCCATTGTGTACGAGTCCCACAGCGATTGGAAACGATATTCTTGAGGTCTGTGCTTTTCATAGCCTTTTTATAGTGAAAAAAAGAAAGAAGAAAAATACATATGGGAAACGCATTCAGATTTTTCTGGTCCTCTTTCTGCTTTGAACGTTCATGCTTAATGTGGTTTAGAGGTTATGGCTAAAAATAGACGAGAGTAAATATTGTTGCTGAATATCTTTGAGCAGGTTTATGTTTCAGTGCTTTGTGTCGGAATTAAATTACCCTCTTACTGTTCTTCTCTTACGCCTGACATCTCTGTCATGTAATTGCTTTAAAGGAAGATTGAATTGTGCTTTAATAATACTTTTAGAGGTAAACAGAGTTACGTATCCCTCTGGTTGTGGGATGGTTATGTGGATGTGAGCATTCAAGATGTTTGATTTGTATTCAGTACGTTTCTAGCATGAGAAGAGTTTGTTAACATGAATAATCTGAAATGGGATCTATTCAAAGCGAGGTACCCTAAAGGTTCTTTTAGATGTGGGTGTGCAGATTCACGTATAAAGTGCTCATGCACAGTGTGGGAGCGAGTGTTTTGCAGTATGTTATCATGTTAAACAGTGAGAGAATTTCAATGCGAGTCTGGTTTCTCTTCAAGCACTTTTTTGTAGCACGCTTACATTCTCACATCAAAAGCGTCCTCTTGGCATGAGCGTGTAGCTGGAAGGGACCGGCGGTCTCAGAAGTCCCTCATACAAATACAAACACACACAACTGCACATAAAACAATATGTATACAAAGAGCTACTCATATATACTGTAGAGTGCCAACGAATGAATATGCAAAATGAAATATTTGAAAGAAATGGAGAAAGAGACAGCATAGCATGCATATAAAAGTAAACTATATGAACTATATATATATATATATATATATATATATATATATATATATAATAAACTAGTATTGCGTTATATTGACATGATCTCAGTGCTGATTGACATGAAAACATAAGCACATATAAAATGTAAATCCTTATTTAAAATGGATGAAGCACACAGAATGCTATGTGATTGTTGGGTGTAGTTCAGCGTGGGCTCTGCTGTCGGAGCATCTCTGAATGAGAAAGACAGCTGCACTTACACTGCAGCCAAAGGGACGGCAGCCATCTATAATGTACATATGGGACCGAAAAAAGGAAAAGAGAGAGAGAGAGAATGTGCCAATAATGAAAAAGTAATGAGAAAATGTTGCAGAAGCTTGTAAGAAGACAAGTCTTTGAAAGACAGAACAACGATGACAGAGCAAGACTCAAGCCAGTGATTGACAGATCAGAGGTCGGGAGTAAGAGAAACTATAAGAAATAATCCATTTCCAAAGGCATTCTGGGAAATTAATGGATCAGTGTAGCTGAAGACATTGTACATATACCACTTAGAGCAGGGGCTCTGCTTATTATAGATTTAAAAAAAAAAAAAAAAATTGTGGGGAAAATGTCAGAGTATATCGTTCACCCATAATAAAATGTATTAATTAAAAAAAAAAGTGATAAAACATAATTACAAAAAACTGCATTACTTATAAATGTGTGCAAATGACTTTGTACATAATTATTATATAAAGCTAATGGTAAAATGTATGATCTATTTGAATTCTATTGAGAAACTGCCACTTTAAAATGCTATGGAGGAATTCGAACATTATCTAAAAAAAAAGGCACAAACTAAAAAGACTGATGAAAAGAGGAGAAAACATAATCTTGCACCAGCACTAACTACTCATGACCACCTTTACTATAATTTATCACGTTTTACTGTAGGCTTATTTATTGTGGTAAATTTTGTCTAACTTTTATAATAGATAATCTGTTAAGGGAATAGATTTTTCCCTATAGATTTATATTACAACTGTGGCATGTTGTAGCTATTGTTTCTAGGCTGTTGTTTCTCATAACAAATGCAATCTAGATTAATAAAAAAGTAATTATTGGCCTGGTAATGATTAATAGGCTAGCCTTATTATAATAAATGCTACAGTTAAGAACTATGGTACTTTTTCATAAGAGAAAGTACAAGTCAGAATCGAGAGCCAATGGGTTCTAATGATGAGTGATGGAAAAACCTGGCCTTCAGATATTCCAATGATGCATGGCATAGATTAAATCATTAAGAGCCTGATGAACTATTCAGGAGTAAGAAATAAACAATATCAATATAAGAAAATGTTAAGTTAGATTGACTTCCCATAGCGTGTTGAATTAGAACATTCTGTCCAACTATAGCCTAAGTGTCTAAATAATATAAAATACATTATATATCCTATGTAAACAAGTAATTGTTAACTAGCCTATTACTTTATTGCAGTTACAAAATCAACCAACTTTGCATGTGTGGTGCATAGCACAAAAGACCATTTTACAAAAATAAACATTTAAGCAAACAAACAAATAAATAAATCTTAAGAGGTTGTCCACTTCAACCCCCCAATGTTCAAACCAAAACTACGCCCTTGTGTGTGTGTGTGTGTGTGTGTGTATATATGAAGAGTTTGGTTCCAAAACGCTATAAATCCATTTTGATTAATTTCAAACTTTCACATAGCATCTTTAGGTTATAATAACATTAAAAATTAAAATCCAATTTTTATTTTCAAAGATTTATTATAAAAACTGGTAATTTTCCCCCAAAATGCAATAAATCCATGATGTTTTTGTTTTTGTTTTTTCCAAAATGCAATAAATCCATTGAATCAATATAAAAGTTATTTTTCATATTGAAACTGTTGAAAATACACAACAAACTAAGTTGATCCACATATGACAGCCTCTGAACTTGGTCAATACTAATCTTATTCAGGCACTGGCCTACAAATAGCCTACATTCAATCAGTCATCACCCCCAAAATTAATTCAACAGGTTATCTTGTTAATGCTTTAAATTATATAATAATAATATATAATAATATCACGTTCATAATCGAATGTGATTCATCTGCGATTATGATATTGCGTAGCTTGTCAGTGATCTACAGCTCTGTGTATTAAATGACGCTCCATCTGAAAGCACGTGATGGAGATCACAGAACCGGCTTTACTGATGAGATGCGCATGACAATCACATGCGATTTATCGTGCAGCCCTAATTGTTGTTTGTTTGTTGATCACAAAGTACAAAGTAGATGAGGACAACATAAGAGAATAACACGGCAGATATCGCATTTTGAGTAAAATAAAAAATAACTTTTCAATACCGACCAGATACAATACTGATTTTGGTAGATACAAAACTGTTCTTTTTCTTTTTTTTTTTTTTAAATGACGTTTTGGAATCAAACTCTTCATATATATATATATATATATATATATATATATATATTATTGGTAAATGTGTGTATAATCGTTGTTCTTCCCATTTTGAAATATATTAATAATAAAGAATAGTTATTAAAAACATTAAAATAAATAACATTTATAAATGAAATAAATTATAAAATAAAATAAAAATTATAAATAAATAAATGATTACTAATATGTCTACATGACCTTTTACAGTGTGTAAAGTATACAGTATCTTACAGTGGTATCTACAGTATCTAACTGCTTCATTTCTTTATCCACCAAGGGATCCTTGGCCTTTAAAGCTGTGCATGCTTCCATCACCTTTACAATTCCATCCACAGAACCTACTGCAGTATCCATGTCTGATTGCTTTATAGTCCCCTGTAGGACCAGTGAACACAACATTTAACTCAACAACCAGCATGCCAGACCCACTTCCTGCCTGCAAATGAAGTATGTTCTTCAAAGTGCCCTCTGTGGATGACTGGACACACAGTTCTCCGTGACATAAGGTCCCTGCGGTGCGCGCAGCAGGTCGTATCAGGGTCACGCTCGGCCGAACAAGAGGAGGCGGGTCTTGTTGACTGGTTGACATGTTTTATGTATGAACACATTTACCGTTACGGCAGGACGTCAGTGCGCTGTAAATGTCAGTTTAGTGGATTTGGAGTCTGCCGTTCACAGATGGTTTTTACATTCAGTAGAGTGGACTAATGCTTGAAAACACTTTTTCTTTTTTCCCTCTCCTGTGCATTGGGCCAGAATTGTGTTGAATGACAAGTTGTTATTTGTTTTTGTCTTTGAACTCTGGTTGGTTTAGTTGAATGATCTTTGCTCTTTTGGATCTCTATTAGGGTCGTCCTCAGTCATCCTCGTTCTCTATTGTTAAGCACTACTAGACAGACACATGACCTAGGACTGACCTCAGTCAGACATACACAGTCCATGCAGGACAGCCACAATGTGTCCTGGGCTTTTAATTGTCTTTTGGGGTGGGTGAAAACAGTGTGTGGAGACGGTTTAATGTGAAACCTGTGACGTCTATTAGTATTTCATCTAATTTTATTGCTCTGAGACTACCTTTGACCTGATCAAAACCCCTTTAGTTACTGTAATAATGTTTAAAGTCTAAAAAATCTATCTAAAATGGTGTAGATTATTCAATCAGTGGGCACACACACTGTGTGTGTGTGTGTGTGTGTGTGTGTGTGTGTGTGTGTGTGTGTGTGTGCATAGTCACTTTTTTGTTTGTGCACTTTTTGTTGTCACCCTCATGTAAATCTTCAGGAATAAATTTTTGTTCAAAGGACCTTAAACTTTGCATTTGGATTGGTGTGCGAATTTTTTGCCTTTGCTTTTTGTATTTTAATCTATAATGTATAATATATGTATATGTGTGTGTGTGTGTGTGTGTGTGTGTGTGTGTGTGTGTGTGCGTGACCCTGGACCACAAAACCAGTTATAAGTAGCACGGGTATATTTGTAGCAATGTAAGATGTTTATTTTAATATATGTTAATATATATATATACAATTCTGCTCATGATCGTATGTTTTCTTCTTTCTCTTTCAGATTCGTGTTGACGGTCCTCCTCAAGGTGGCGTCCAGTATGAAACTCTGCCAGTCATCAAAGACGGAAGCCCTATTCTCAGAGACATGGCCTTTTCCCTAGACAACAGCTTCATCTACGTCATGTCGGAGAGACAGGTCTGAATATATACATGTATATGCTTTCCCCTCCCGTCGTCTTTCTTCCATCCATAACAGCTGTAGGACGGAGAGAACGTGACAGCATCCACTAATGAAAGAGCAATGGGAAGAGAGTAGAGTAGCTGTGTCAGTGAAGGAGAGAGTGATTGAGGGACAGCTGAAGGAGGAGAGATGGAGTGAGAACAAGGTCACTCTCTCTCTCGACAGCATAATGAAGAGAGCGAGAGAGATGGAGAGAGACCCTGCTCATATAATATCAATACCCACAACACTTCCCATGGGATGCATTGCAGATTAGAGGTGGGCAGTATGAGTCATTTTATATCACAGTAACCCTATACATCACGGTATTATGGAAAACCCGCTTTTTGCCTCAGAGTAAAAACGGTAATTGTGACTATTTCTCAATAGCGTTCTTATAATTGCGGCTTTAAATCTCATGACTTGAATTTCATAATTGTGGAATAAAAGTTCTTGTTTTTGCAACTTTATTTCTCACAATTGCAGCTTTATATATCACACTGTGACTTAATTTAGGACAGTTTGAGTTTTTATCTCACAATATGACTATATATCTCTAAGTGTGATATTAGCTCTTATTTTAAACTTTATCTCACAATTACCTTTTTTTTATTTCGGATATGAAAATAGGTTGTAGCTCCAGAGGTTGTAGTTTTTTTGTTTGTTTGTTTTTTTTTTTTGTTTTGTTTTTTTTTTTGCTTTTTGGGTTAAAATAATTTCTTTTTTTGTTTGTTTTTTACTGGAAATTCATACCAAACATATTTCACATAATAAAGCAGGAATGCTGCTTCACATTATGTAGCAAAATAGTCTAAAAGTCTCAAAATGGTGTTATTGGATAAGCTGAAGCTGTTGTACAAAAAACTATTAATAACAAAATAATCACTTAATAAAGAAAATCAGTTTAATGCACCAACTTACATTAAAAGTTCATTTTGAGTTTGTTAAATAGCTTAATATATAATTATTTGAATAATTGTAAGTGCAATAATTTTTTTTTAATTTCTTGCTCTGAACAATATACTATCATACCGCCCAGCCCTATTTTAGACTATAAAATAAAGTGAAAGAAAGAAAAATAGAGAGAGAACCTCTAAAGGAGAAAAGAATGAGAAAATACTGTCTCTGCTCTGAGATGGATGACCAGGCTGGTTGCTTACTTCTACAGGCTTTTTTTAGCATCCATTCTAGAGGTTTGATATCCCCTCTGGGTGCCGCGTGGGCAGCGGGATGGAGTCGGGTGTGGCAGGAGGGAAGAGCTGGTAATGAGAGCGGTGGTTTAATGCACAGCGGGCTGACAGGTTCACATCATATCGCTACACGCACGGCCCGCTGGGTCAGCCCCTCTGGGCAGCACGTGTAGTGGCAGATCAGGAGAAAGGAGAAGGAGACTTGTTGAGTCAGCGCATTGTGTCTACGCACACATCCTGTCACCCTCACCAGGGATGTAGAAGTGAGCCTAGCATTTTATCAACTTTGTGACTTGAGTCCCAGGCCCTTGCATCACCCAGACCTGGTGGCAATGAATTAACAGCGGGGATAGACTCACAAAGACTCTGCTTTTTCTCTTTCTTTCTCACTCATACACTTACTCACTGTAAAAACACTTTAAGATCCAATTTATTTTTTATTTAAATAAGGTAAACTCTGACAGAATATGTGGAATGCTGTCATTTATCACAAAATAAATTTTTGACTCGTACCTCATTTTGCAAAAGCAGCAAACAAAAACTGAATATACTGTAGTTTATGCATTTATCCTTATTCCATGTACTTTCATTGTAAATGCAGTTCTTTGCAAACTGAGGGACAAGTCCAAATGTACTTGTAATTAGGGTGGGGGGCGGGGGGTTAAGTTAAAGTTATTTTATTTATTAAATATGAGTTTTAGACCATCGGTGTGAGGACAATCTTGTAAAGTGAGGACATTTTGGCCGGTCCTCACTTTCTGGGACCCCTTTAAAGGCCTGTTTGAGGGTCAAGACTTGGTTTTAGGGGTCAGGTTATAATTGGGTAAAGGGTAGGTTTAGGGTAAGGGTTTGGGTGAGGCACTTAGTTCTGATGGGTAGGGTTAGGGTAAGGAGCTAGAGATTGCATTGTGTCAATGTATGTCCTCACAAAGATAGCTATACATAGTTAGGGTTAGGTGTGTGTGTGTGTGTGTGAGAGAGAGAATCTCTTCACTTGCATTTAACAGTCTTTAGGGAATAGTATTCACTGAAACCTCAAAAGATTCGTCTCTCTCACACAGTAATTTAGACCGATCCCGCTGTAAAAGAGCCATCAGCATGTTCCATCATTTCTTCACCCTCTTTTGTCCTGTTTTAAGTGTTTCAGGTGATTAATTCAATATTACAGCTTATTAAACAGCTGTGTTGAGAGGCATCGCTGGGCTCTTTCAATCTGACTCGGGCTCAATTGCTCTCTGAGGTATTTCTCTTCATAATGCCTGCCGTATCTTCTGTGAGTAGTGTTAATATTCAGGATGCAGGTGTGAGACGTTCACTTGTTGGGCTGAGAGGAACAAAAAATGGTGCTAAAGACCGGATGGCCTCAGTCACCCCAGCGCACTGCTGTTTGAGGAATCAGTTGGCGTAGCCACGCTTCACACTTCACAGAGCAGCAGGATTACCATTCACCTTTCAGCACAAGCTCTTATGCTAGCAGGAAACAGAGCCGCCATGGCGGAGTGGAGCTCACCGTGGTCACGTATTGGGTGTAATTTAATGAAAACAGAGCCAAAATGGCTGAACTAGGGCAGTTTTTGCAGTTCCATGGGGGTGTGTGGTATTGTCTGTATGTTCACTGGCTAAGAGGAGTCAAAATAGCAGAGTGAAGGCTCTGTCATGCTATCATTCAGAAAAAAGGACAAGGACAGTGATGGTTTCAAACGGTTTGATATATACTATTATGGTCATTGACCATAATATGTAATAACATCACATTTTATATAGCTGAAGTATTGAACAATAATATTTGCAAAAGAAAGAAAGAAAAAAAAAACAATTATATATGCATTTAAGTTAGCACTAAATCACAGCAAAAATGTCTAAAATGTTCAAATAAGCAGAAATGATTGGTACTAAACGATGGACCAATTTAATAAAATGTTTAAAAAATGTACCAATATAATATAACTTTATAATATAATATTTAATATACCTAAAATTTTGACCAATTATTTTGGATGCCCAATATTGAAATTCTGGGAGATAACAAAAAGCCAATAGTTATTTTCATGTTATGGCCAATAACCATTAAATGGCCAGAAAATCTACTAATTTGTCAAATAAAATAAATAAATAAAAGTAAAAATAAAAAAATCTGTTTGGATGCTGAAGTGGACTTAGAATCACAGCTTTGTAATGTATAGTGTAAAATATAGAAATTTATTATTTATATACCTTTTTTTTTTTTAATTTGCCAAAAAAATATTAAAAACTACATTTTAAGTATATAAACTAATTTCCATAATCTTTCTGTCTAAAATGTAAAAATACGTGAAACAACTGATGATGGTCATTTTTAAACAAATTTATTTCACTGTCTTCACTGACATCATTTAGATATAAAGTTATATTTTTGTATATATATATATATATATATATATATATATATATACTTTGCCATGATTCAGTCAGTCTGGTGATGGATAAAATCCAGTCCCATCCTGTCTTATTTCCTTCGAATTATTCTGGAATATGTAAATGTATCGTATTATGGAACTCAAATGTGTTGCAAATGTTGTTCTATGTTGTCATAACAAGGGTTATAAGGTCTATGGTCATTTGCGCTTGTGAGTGTATCTGTGTGCGATTGATGTGAAGAGTACTGTACAGATGGATGTGTGGGTACAGATACACAGATTACAAATTTACATACATGCACACATGCATCAGACGCCGATGGATTTGCATTTAGCATTCAAGCATGCTCAAACCAGCATGTAATCTTGCTTTATGCAGAAAGACACGCACAAACACATTCCATTTTTACCCACAAACGCTTCACGCCACCTCATTTCCCATTCGGCATCTATAATTCTTCTCTATGATGCCGTATATCGTGCGTTTCCTCAAAGACTCACATAAATACAGCTCATTCCAAATGCATAGCCATCCCTCACTAGAACACAAATAGATTTCAAACGGATTGCCTCTCACTGACATAGAGAAATACACACATACGCACATTCATAGACTTCGGGGCCCATTGTCTCAGTCTATATGTGCGAATGCCATGTTAATGGTCCGTAGTTATTGGTTAGAGCAACACAGTGGAACTGAAAGACAAATGAGCTCCAGACAAGATGTGTCCACAACCAGAGCAGTCAAAAACACAGGTTATGTCAGTCGTGTTTACCGAACGTCTGTGAAGGGCTTGAAAGAAAGAGCTTTCAGAGCAGAGCAGGAGCGTCTGCAGTCTTAGATCACGCAGGCGGTGAGATGGTGTCCTTTCTGTGGTAATTCATAGTCTTGTGATAAAGTGCTTTGGCTGTTTGGCTGGGAAAGGGAGCCAGAGGCTAACAGCTACGAAAGGTCAGAGCTGTTTCAGCTGATAACAGCTTTACAGAGACAGAGGGAGAGAGCGGCGGGCGAGGGAAACAAAAAGGGAGTCGTTGAAAGAGACATGGAGACTTAGCAATGTCATGCACATTTGCAAAATGTGTGTCAAAGACAGCTTCAAAAATATCTCATCTAGGTTTTACATTCCTGCCGACTGCAAACAGTCTTTACTTGTCACCTCTCTGCCAAACTGATGGCACACGAGTGGGAGTCTGACGATCTGTGAGCTGCATAGACAGCATCCTAACCAGAAGAAAACCTCATAAAGGACTGAACTGCTGCACTTATAGGCAATCTATCTATTGTTTTAATTCAGTTCAATTCAATTCAGTTTGCTTTATTGGCATGACAAAAGCACACATATGATGTCACTTTGTATGTGGATCGGCTGTTAGCATGAAACTGGTTCCACGACAAAAAGCCAATAGGATTTTTCCATAGGCTTTTGGATTATCGTAAAAAATAAGCTCTGTGTTCAATCATAGTTCATGAAACTTACACCATCAAGATAATCTTCACAAAATTTTGAAGTCTAAATAAAAGTGCCAGAACTTAAAAGCTAAACTTAGGCTATAAACGAACTACAGCACCACGGTCGCTCGCCTTCAACGTCACCACCACCGCGCTCCCAACAACTGTTTCAAACTTATTTTTTACGTGTTCAGTGAAAAGTATTTACTCTATATATGAATTTTATTCCACGCTACACGAACCATTTCATATAAACTAACTAAAACTGAAATGAGATATTAGTAATAAATAGTATAGTGAATAAATGAAATAATCATAACTAAAGGACATTAGAAAGCACGTATTTCTGTACATTTCGAAATAAGGTGCATTAAAAGTCAATAAATCCTTGATTAATATGAATATTTCAATTAAAAACGTATCCCCACGTACTATTCAATAAAATTCTAGTGCATTTAATCTATTAAATAACAGCAGAGTGAGCGAGTTTTTGGATATGGTAAGATTAAACTTATTTTTGTGAATAAATTACCACATTTCAGCTATCATTTTGCACACAAAATGTTATTTTATCCTTGCTTCTAGGAAATCATCAATCTATATGCTTTCTAATAGCTTCATGTGGCCGTAAACATTTAATTTTAACGTGGCTTTAAGCACTATGCATCATTAAAGTTTAACTTTAACCACGTAAAGCCGGTAAATGTGGTGTTTACATGAAATAATCGTACGAGTTTACCTTATGGTACAAACCCAGAGTCTCCATGTCAGTAGGAAAGCAATAAAACGAGCATCTTCCATTCGAAAACGTGTGTTGCATTTCGGGGCAAAGCAAAAAAACATTGTCGAACAAAAATATAAAATGTGGGAAACTATTCATTGGTTATTCTACAATTAATTGGATTACAAATTATACTACAACTGGAAAATACTGTAAACTGATAAACTGTTCAGCATGATGACGTTAAATGTTTCCGACAGCGCCTGTAGTCCCATTTAGCAACTTGTTAGCAACCGTCTTTTTTAAGAAACGTAACGGTTTAAAAAAAATCGCGAGTGGGTGTAACTGGTGTGTTTTATGTCGTAGAATAAAACGTGAAAGTATCTTGAGCCTGTGTGAACCACGGACCTTTCCAAAATCCCATTCAAAAAACCCATTGACTCTGGGAAGATGGAACCGGAAGTGCTAAAATGCACTCGCTTCCGGGTTTTTGCCTACAAAGTGACATCATAGTTCCACCACTCTATTTGGAACAATATAGCAATTGAAATAACGTTTGAACAAGTAATATTAAAAGGATGACATTAAAACATATGATACATGTATGATATAGTAAAGGTTGTGTAACAAGATTATTTATGTATTATTTAACTGAGTTAGCCATATATTTACTGGATATTGGTTTCTTGGCTGTGGCTGTCCCTCAGGAGTTGGCAGGCTGCTATAAATCTTGCCGCTATATTTGCGCATTCAGATTTTTCACCAAGAATGAAGGAGAGTTTTTCAGTTGGGCTGCAATTATTAAATTGGGGAAATATTTTGTTTATTTTGGGATAGTAGTGGTTTCTGATGTTTTAGGGAACTCTGTGAGGAAGTGCAGCTCTCTTTCGATCTCTCCCAGACTGCAGTGGGAGCAGATTCTCTCCTCACGGGAGAGCCATATCTGTCTGCACCGGCCCGTCTCTACGGCCAGACTGTGCTCGCTGTGCTCTACAACAGATCTGTAGTTCTATCTATCTATCTATCTATCTATCTATCTACAGTATATATCTATCTATCTATCGTTCTATCGTTCTATCTATCGTTCTATCTATCGTTCTATCGATCGTTCTGTCTATCTATCGGTCTGTCTGTCTGTCTGTCTGTCTTTCTATCTATCTATCTATCTATCTATCTATCTATCTATCTATCTATCTATCTATCTATCCTTAAGTAGTCTAAGTATAATATTTATTGTATATACACATAATAGATAGATAAATTAGATAGATTTTATCTGGATAGATGTATAATATGTGTGCAATGTAGTATAGTGTTGTTTTTTTGTGTTATTATAATGTATTTTAGATATTACATAAAGTGAACTATAAATAAAACTATCATGTAAATATTACAATGTGCATAGTATATACAGATATATTTGGTAAAATTGTTGTACATTTTATTCACATTGTTCAGTATTGAAGAAAATACAATGCATGTGAAATATATCTGCCATTTTGGACGAACTTGTGGCGTGAGCTCACTAGGGTTTGGAACAGTGCTTGTGTGTCATCTGTGCGACCTCACACAATCAAATGAGGCCTGAGCACTTGGGACAAGCAAAGCCACACCTGCTGCCATATGCAAATCCAACACATGTAACCAACTCCGCTCACTCTCATCGAAGCGTGTAAACCAAACCCTTATGCAAACTGTGAGGAGGAAAGACATATTGCCTTGCAAGTTTATTTGACTTACCTTTTTGCATATCAGCACACGAAACTCCAAAACAAAGACTTTTTGGTGTGGTGAGACTTTTTTTATGTGGTGTTCAGCGCTTTCTGTTTTCTGTTTCTATCCACTACAAATCTATAAATAGCACATTTTGCTCTAAATTTAATTGAAAGATCTGATGCGGATAACTAAAATGTCATAACAATGTGCCAGTTATTGTTCAATCAGGCTGGAGAGGGCTTGAGAATAGATTGGCAGTGTTTTGATTGGTCGTTTAATCAGTTGCACAATAAAATTGTTATTAACTCCCACCACATTAGTGGTGAGCAAATCACAATTAATCATTTATTCATTTAATTATCAGTGCCGCTAAGGCCATGGGTCAAAATCGGCAAGCACTCGTTCACAGCACTGAAAGCATCGCTTCAAAAACACGTAATATGATGTGAACATGTCTGTTGAAATATTTTTATTTTCTGAACATGCGTTATGAGTCATCAATGGCATCCAGAAGAGATGTAAAGCTTTGCACAGTAGTTTGATTTCATGAATTGGCCTTAAAAACCCAGCTCAAGATTTTTCATTGTCTATCCCACACCAACTATTAAGAGTGGCGTGAAATTTACGTTGGTGTGACTAATGTGGAGAAGCTTGTAAATGTGAAGTGTCGACTTTCACAACCAAACCCGATTCTCTGCATATGCTGCTGTCAGTCATATAGTGAGAAACGTTTAGGTTGAACTTGAGAATCCAAGATCTGCTTCTTCCCCTCGACCCCTACTCTCGCCTCCCCACCCCTGCTCATAAAAGCAACGCAACCGAGATCATCAACCAAATAAAGGAGCCTCCGTATTTCTGCCCTGGCAATTTCTCTCCCAAGTGCTCAGCTGTGAAATTTAAAATCCATGCATGGCTTCCCTTTTCCCCATCTTGAAGAACCAGATTATTTGCTCTGTCTTTTTGCATAGCCTTAGCCTCCTTTGGCGCACACACATACTGTACCTCGAATCATATGCATGTATTTACCATTTTGATCTCTCACTCACTCACACACACACGCTCGCACAGAAGGACATTCTGGGCCTGTGCTACCTTTGTTCAGGAAATGTAGGAAATGAACTGTGTGGTTATCAAACGCAGGGAAATGGGATTTTTCACCCGGAGTGAGATTGTTTAGAGCCTCTCTCCTCTCTTCCACAGTCCATTCCAGCTGGCTCCTAAAATAACACTCTCCTTCCATTATCCAGCTGAAGATTGTCGACTCAGAAATCATTTCCGCGTTCGGCACTGGCATAACTAAAATTAGAGCCATCGCAAATGGAGGCATTTATGATTGAATGTTACATTTCTATTCCGAAAAAAAAATGTAGTTTGACATTTAGGGGATGGCGTATTGATCTTGAAGCATTGATAATTCCAATGTCCAGTGGGGATGTAACAATATTATCAATATCGTGGTATCACGATAGCAAAACTGTCTAGTTATTATCGTGGTCATAATAGGTCACAAAACTCAGTTTGCGAACGTGCAAAATGCACTTTTGCATGCTCAAAATATGAGCTTTCACGCTCAGAATTGTGGTAGAGATCTAACCCCATATCGCTGCGCGTTTTAAAGCAAAGCGCAAACTTAGTTCAGGCGATCAGCTCTTGATCCGGTGTTTTCCGCGCCTCAAAATGGCTCCATTCACAGTGAATGAATGCAGTGAACTCATTTATTGCACATGCTGTGAGTTTAGCGCGCGTTTGGGAATGCAACAGCCACCAGTTAGGCTTTATTTTCGCAACAGATGATTACAGCATTTCACTAGTAATTTCCCTACTGTAGTGTAAAGCAAAAATAATATACCTATGAAATAATCATTTTCATTTATTTTACAGTGCAATTGTTTTACAATTACTGTCACTGTTGTCAGTATTACTATTATATTTTAATTTGTTTGGCTTCCTAAAACACCAGTGGGAATGTAATTTAGACTGAGACAGTATACCACAAATAAAAAGAGGGTTGAGTCCCCTTTAAAGTTCAGGTACAAGTCAATTTACTGACTTTGTTTTGACTTGTTAAATTTACTTATGTTTTCTTAGTTAAGAACATGGGTTGGAGCTCTTAATTTTGAACTCTCAAAGTGCATTAGATAGAATAATTTAACTTTAAACTGAACAAAATTGTCTTTTTTTCCAATTCTTCATTTGTCTTTTTTAAATATCGCAATAAATATTGTATCTTGGATTTCATATCGGGATATTATCATATCGTGAGATTTTGATATGGTTACATCCCTAATGTCCAGTACTGTTTTTTTTAAACTATTAATATTTTGATGTAGATTGAATTCATGCAAATCACTAGCTTTAAATAAAAAAAAATTCATTGTATACATTAGTGATTAAAAATCTTATTGAATGTGTATCCCTAGCTTCGAAGTGAAAAAAATATACTGTTAGCAAATACTTCTGAGCCTCCAGGTTCATCTTAATGTGCAGAAATGCAAAAAAAAAAAAAAAGGTACTAAAGGTAAAATAAATTTATTTAAATTAAAAGTTGTTAAAAGACATTTATTTATGATAGTACTTTATATTAAACTGAGGGGGAAAAAATTGAGAAAAAATAGTATCAACCAGTCCTATTAACATTTTTGATTTTGCTTCATTTATGCAAATGTTCAAATGTCAACTAACTGAAGTCCTGTCTGTGCAGATAGTGCCCCCCAGAAATCATATCTATCCTCTGATTTACGCTCAGTGCCTTTGGAGTCTTTTGTTTGTCTTTGTTTGGTTTGAACTGCCCCTCATACTGCATGCAGATTGAGTTGGCCGACAGCCACTGGTTTCTCTGTGTGTGTGGTGCTCTGTAAATGTGTGCGCATGTGTCTGGATGTCAGCGTTTGGGTGACTGTAGCGTGGTTAGGGGGATGGGGGTGTATATGATGAAAGGGCTAACAGGAAATCAACAGAGCAGAGGATGTGATTAATGAGAACAAAGCAGCATTAATATTCACTTAACAGAAGTGCGCGCACTCAGCTCTTGATTCTCATACACAATGCACAGGAAGAGACCTGGAGCCTGGAATTCTGTTTTACTTTAGTCTGTATAACAAGCTTGACCTAACAATGAGATAAACTGAGGAATTATGCCCAAAGTTCGGGCAAATTTGAAAATAAAAAAGTGCCTTCTCGGCCTCAGATGCCCCTAGCATTTTCATGACCTCTGGTCACCCTGTGAAAGTGCAGCTGCTCTTGCTAAAAAATGGGAACAAGGAGAGTGTCTTGACCAGCGACCTCCGTCTCCCCTCTATCCACCAATCACTGTCATTCATGCTGCCCTGGACAAAGACTTAGATTAACTGTAGCTGCCATGGTAATTGACGGGGAAGAATGAAAATCTTCCTTCTTTTAAGCATAACGAATGAGAAATGAGATCCATTGTATTCATAAGAAATTGGAGCAGTCCAGCTTATCCAAAGTAGGTATCACATATCTCTGTTTACATCACAGTAGACATATAATAACATGTCAAGTTATATAAATAAACAATGTATTATGTAGAAACCTGAATTAATCATGAACATGTATATTTTCTTGTGTTGTCTAGCAATTAATCGCATCCAAAATAAAAGATTGTTTACATAATATGTGTGTGTACTGTGTATATTTATGTATATATAAATGCACACACACATGTATATATTTTTAAAAATATGTCGTATTTATATGTAAAATATTTTATTTACATATATTATAAATTAGATATAAATATTGAAATATATATACATGTAGATATTTTTAAAATATATACATGTATGTGTGTGTGTTTATATGTACGTAATAAATATACACAGTACACACGCATATATTATGTAAATGTAAACTTTTATTTTGGATGCAAATAATTGCGATTAATCGTTGACGTTAAATGTGACAGCACTAATATTTTCCAAAATGTATATTTTCATTTGTATTTTCTGTTTAATGATTTTAAAATGTTTTATATGTCTTGTAGTTTTCTTTCACTTCATTAAAGCATTTTGAATTACCACTGTGTATGAAATATGATAGATTAGCCTAGATTAATTAATGCTCTAAAAATTTTAGTTTATCGTTGTTTCGCCATGATAGACATTCACCTCAAAGTTAAATAAAAAATTAAAAGACTGCTAATCTCACTGTTTATATATATATATATATATATATATATATATATATATATAGTTTTACTTTTATACAAATTCAAATTCTCTCTCTCTAAAATATATTTTACTGGTGATTTACACTTTCCACTTCATGAAATCAGCCCTTGTGTTTATATGGACGACAGGGCTTGGACAATGCTAGTCTGTGACACCTGATAACAAAAGGTCGTTGACGCCACATAGAGGCCTTTACGACTGCCTGACATCTGCAGGCCATTAAACGAACAGTGATGAGCTGCTAGCATGTGCATTTTGCTTAAGTCGATCATTCTTCTTGATTAACCATCACAGCTTGCTAGTATACTATCTTCCTAGCACAATGGCAGAGCTGATTGATACGATATTGCTTGTTATTTCAGATTTTTAGGGGGTCACTGCTTGCACGAGAGAAAGTACAGGTGGGGAGAATCAATTCCAATGATAGGGTGCACGTTTGAGTGTCAGCCTGATGGCTTCACTTGCTATTGACAGAGGGACAGATCAGGATAAATGCCCCTGTCGATACATCCTGCGTCCAGCGTTATTGATGAAGCTATTTAGCGGACTCATTCAGTGAAAGCTGGTTCCAATCTCACACTCTCTCCGGACACCTGAAGGCTTTACGCCTGAATGCTGCGTATATTGCGGTCTTTGGGTCAGCGGCTGACCTGGCACAGTGTATCAAACTGCCAGGGTCAACCTAAAGGTCAATTGTATATGGTCACCATTGCAAGATACACCTTTGAGACTAGAACGAAACCTTGGGGTGGAGCACGAAATGCATCCTTTCCTCTCGCATTAATGCATCGCTAATTGACTTAAGCGAGGATTTGCACTAATCAGGTTTGGTGCACAGGAACCATTGGCCAGTCCTAACCTCATTATTTGATAGCAAAACTGTTGTCAGCCCCCATCAAGTGTTTAATTAAAATACGCATCGCCTTGAAGGTGCTTTCTCTTGCTCTCCATCCCTCCTCCTTTCTGCCCCCAGCGGCAGCTGTGCTGTCAATAAATAATTTGCTCCGCGGCACAGTGAACTATCGCTGCCTGTTGTTCAGCCGAGAATTTGGGCTCTTTAGGTGAAAGGTCTTTGTTCTTGTTAGTAAACAACCTGGTTGCACCCTACGCCGGCCTCTGACCCGTCAGGCTAGTGCTAGATTTAGTACAGCGTACGGAGACAAGCCAGTGTCACGATGGGTGTTATTAGTAGAGGGTAGGCGCTAGCGGCGCTGGTTGTACCTGCTGAATGCTTGTCACTGTCTCACAGGCCTCTAGGGGGCTTTCAGTGCGGTGTTGATTTAATAGTCTCAAATGAGGTGGTGGATACCTGAGATCTGCTTGCGTGGCTTGTTTAGGGGCCGTTGGGTGCCTTGTTAAGAGAGCGGTGGCTCTGCGGGGGCGCAGGATAACACGGCTAGTAAGCAGAGAGCAGCAGAGGTAAGAAGGTACATTCGACTTTGCAATCTTTCTGTTGTGCATCAATCTCGAGTCGGACCACCCAATGAGAAATGTCGATAGCGTAAAACGGCTTGACAAGCATTAGCGGTGATGAGTGGCTGAACACGTTCCCTGCTGCTTTGTGAAAAACATGGTCAAAAGAGTGCTGGAAAAGTTCAAATGATCTATGAAAGAGCAACCTCAGCGATCGATTGAAATTAAAGCAAACTGTTTTGACTCCTATTTCAGGAGTGTCTAATTTATTTCTGTTTTATTGCCAGATTTTTAAGAGCTTCTCGGATATAAGGAGTCAAAACTGTTAATTTGGTTTTGTCTTGTCTTCAGCTCTAAAGGACAATTTTTGTTGTTTTCTTTTTCATAGCTCAATGATTAATTCTGATTTTCAGCAATGTTTCATTTAAGTAGCAACTTAGGAGAAGTGAAAAAATTAGTCAAATGAAACGAGATCAGATACAAATGTATCAAAACTGATAGGTCAATTGTGATTGCCTGCAATGTTTTATTTAAATGTCAACTTTGTCAACAATTGAGTCACTATAGCTTTCAAAAAGTGACTTCTGAGAAATAAATCTTCCTAGAGTTTAAAGCAACACATGAGATCTCTCATGCATCTCTCACTACTTTCTCAGTTTTAAGTCCTTACATCTCAGAATTATCACATTTCTGTCTTTTTTTCTTTCTTAAGGAGTTTTAGAAGTACTGAAAGAGAAATTTCTAAGCAAAACATCTGTCTAGAGATCTCAAAATTATTTCATTTGTATTTGATTTTTTTGAGTTTTAGAAGCATCTGAGGCAGTTAATACTTACACTAAACATAAGGATCACATTCAATTTTCCAGAGCTTGAAAGAGCAATTAAAGCAAGCCAAGAAAGTGATCTTCCATGCGTCTTAAAATTCTAAATTTCTTATATCCCAGAAAGACATCATGTACTGTATCACTTGTGTCTGTTTTTATTTCTTTGAAGGAACTTTAGGAGAGACGACTGAAACCAGCTTGTTATTTTCCCCCAGAGTCGCTGAAACTTACACAGTTGTGTACAGGAACTTTTCTGCGACTTTCAAGTGACTGTGCTGTTGTCTCAGGGATCAGACGTGAAGATGGCAAGATAATACCATCTGCAATTAAAATGTTCTAGCATATCAACACTCATTCTAGCTGTCAGCGCATGACTGCATAATGTCGTAGCTTTTGTGCACACCCCACCACACCAAGGGGTCTCCCTAGCATCCGTCACATCACTAATAGTGCCGCTTCAGTCTCCTAATTGCAGGCTTTAATTGCAATAATTATTTACAAGCCTAATTAAACAAAAAGGAGTCTCATTGAGAAGTGACTTCCAGTTCAAGTAATCAGGCTCAGTTCTGTCAAGAAATGCTGCTAGCATGTTATCATTAGCGCTAGCTGTCTAATTGACGAAGACAGTGTTGTGTGTCTCTCTTTGTCTTTTTCTCTCACTGTCTAAGAGACAGAACATGCAGAAATGACTTCGTTCCCTGTCGGCGTGGCGGAACACAACAACTGTATCTTTCTCTAAATATCTCAAGGCATCTTTTTCCCCGAGGGATTTGAGGCAACTTGAAGGCAAATAACATTAGTTGATGCTTTTAGGGGTAGTTTTGTTGTTTAGATGCACATTTGTAGGGTTTTATGAGGGTTTATTATGCTAATGTTTATTTGCATGCAACTTTGGGCTATTCTAGAAGATGATATTGAAGATAATGAGTGTAATGTCTCTGTATGCTCCTCTTTGTTTTGCTAATGCATTCTAGGTATCTCTTAGAGAAGTTAAGTTTGTTGTTGGCTATTGTTGTTGGATAACTAGTTTTGTCCTGTTTGCAAAGTCTGCTTGCTGTAGAGTAAGATGGTAAACAAGATTATGATTATTATTTGTCTGTATCTTTGTTTTGCTAATGCATTTCAAGTGCCACTACAGTATATAACTTTTAGCCAAACTTCTCTCTGAGAGGATAATAAATGTGTTGTTGGATATCAAGATAATACGATTGTTAGCTTCTTGGCTAACTGATAATTGTAGCTATTTACTACGACATTTCCATCTCTCTTTAAAAACAGGTTGTTATATTTCCATCCTTATTTGTTTTTATTTTTTTCTTCAAGGCAGAACTTCAGTTTCTAGAGCCACCATATTGAGTGTTGGGATTGAACTTAGAGCAGACTGTCACTGTTTACATTTTACACTATGCTAATTTTTGATTTATTTAAAAAAAATATTTTATGGCTGATTTCTGTGTAAATCCCACTTTGTTTCGCTAATGCTATTGTAGTACATCTATATTTATAGAGTATAATAAATTTGTTGTCGGCCACCAATACGATTGTTAGCTTCTTGGCTAACTGATGATTGTAGCTATTTACTACAGCATCCATCTCTTATTAGAAACAGGTTGATATATTTTCGTTTTACGTTTTTGTTTTTTCATTTTACGTTTACAGGTTGATCATTTTCATTTCATGTTTTACATTACTGTATGTCTAAATGCTAATTCTTGATTTGTGTACAACTATTGCCTTATTTTAAAAGCTCTAGGGCCAGTTTTACTAAACAGAGCAAATTAGCGTGAGAGCGCAATTCCATTGGACATTGTCCAGTGGACATTTCTGCTGGTGATTTACTAACAAAATGTAAAATAAAGAACACAAACGCAACATATAATTTACTTATTGACCAACGCAATATACCAAGTGCAGCACAAATTAGCGTAGTCACAAATAAAGAATAAAGAAATAAAGAAGCCACAGTACGTTGAAAAAAACCGAAAGCTAAAAAATGAAGGCTTTCTAGAAGTTTTGATAGACCTGGTATTGCGTGACTCCTAGTTGAGGGTTCCAAGGCGTCTTTTATTTCCTGAAGCAAATTAAAAATAACATGGCTTGTCAAACGATATGTTCGGATAATGTGTTCTTCTAGCATTCCAAATAAATTAATACGTGTGGAAAAAATCATCTCCTTTCTACTACGCACTTCTGTTCTCTGCGGTGCCTCCTCCTATCAACAACAATCGCAGCCATTTCAAGTGCAAAATAGTTTAAGACATACTTTTTTTGGACGTAAAAATAATGGTGCAAATACCAGTAATTTGATGAGCGCAAACATTAGTAAATCTTGTTGTGTGATTCATTTAAATACTCTTCTCCCATAAATTTTGCGTCTGAAAAGGAAACTCCTACAAATGCATATTCAATAAGGTCAGGTGCAAAATAGACTCATTCCCAAGGAACATTTGCTAAACGTATGATGCATATGGCACACAAAAGTGGAAACACTCCAGGAGTTTCAAAGTCGTCGTTGGATTGGTTGACTTATACAGCATTTCTGGGAGACGTGTGTGTCGTGTTTTTTAATGTTCCGCCTAGAAACAAAGAGGCCGTGACACCAAAAAGAAAAAAGAAGAAAGAGTTTCCCTCACGAAAGAAGAAAGCCGTCGTGTTTACAACTGTTCGACAAACGCTTATCAGTATCAAATAAACACTGGATTTTCAAAACTATGTGAAATATTTAAATTTCGCAGCATAGAATCTTTAAAATACATTCGAGAGTTTTACACACCAGTTTGTTATTGTGACGACATTTCCACGACCGAAAACGTGACGCTGAACGAAATTAACTGTGATTGGTTGTTTGACATCTCGGTCAAATGGCCTCATGGGCGGGCCTTGGCCAATGAAAGCTACCATAGATTTCAGACCTTCAGTCGTCAGTCTGGCTACGTGAGACTAGGTGCAAAAATAACTGTGTCCATGCCTTTTCAGCGCTAATTCATCACTGGACATCTTTAGTAAAGCCTGACAGTACTATTTTAACGCCAAACGACAGTTTGCGCTGGCGCAAGCTGCTAATAAAACTGGCCCAATATAAAAATTATGACTAATTTTTTTGTTTTTTTATACGTCCCTTTTTGATTTGCTAACGCATTTCTAGTACATCTATAAATATATATTTATAGAGTAAAGTAAATTTGTTCTCAGCTACCAAGATAATATGATTGTTAGCATCTTGGCTAACTCATAATGGACTCGTCCTGGTACAGAAGCTGTTGACTTCACCATTTCCATCTCTCTTTCAAAACAGGTTCTTTGTATTTCCGTCCTCATTTGGCTTGATCTGGTGCCTGGCAGCGATTCCAAGATACTTCTCATTAATCGAGTCCAAGCTTTTTAAAGCCTTGGCTTCGCAGATACCGGAATAACAAAACCCCTGTCCTTCTTTTATCGATTACATCTGCCCGAATTTGAGTGGAGTCTCAGGCTGTGCCAGCCCATAATGGAGATGAGTGTACCTCTCCCACTGTGTCTGCGTGCTTCCAGACAGATCCTGTCAATGTATCCCTGCTGAATGTCGCAATGGGCCCAGCGCTCCCCCTCTTGTTTTGTGGTGAGAGGCTGTAGATGAAGCCCCCTGTAGATCGAGCGTTCCCCCCCCCTCCGAGCACCTCTGCAGGTTTAGCTGCCAGTCCCGGGCAAGTCTGGGGTGAAGCCCACCCCCGCCTGCCATCCCACCAATGTGGTCCCTGCCAGAGCTGCATATGCTCTTTGTCTGGGTTGCTAATGGCTCAGATGCAACCGTAAACACCCTGCACGGCGTGAGGTGATTGTTTTCCTGGGTTACACAGCGGTAGTGGCAGGTTCTGCCTTTTCGGGGTACCGCATGTGTCGGAAGAGCGGCTCTGCTGTCTGTCCAACCACGGCGTTGCCGGCCAACAGTGAAAAGAATCAATCTAGCGGCCCTGCATCTGTCCTCCTGTGAAGATCATTTTGAGAGAGCTGTCAGCGCTAGCCGAACTGATGGATGCATCTTGCGCGTTTCGTGTTTGTGTCATTTAGTCTTTAGGGAGACATGCGCTCGGTTTCTTATGAGCTAATGCCACCACACACCTCCCGTTAGCGGTCTTTGATATGTTAATAATACTCCTATGCTCTCGGACTCACTTAATAAGGCCGGGTTTCGCATCGTCAGGTTTCCCATCTCCGCTCCATGACCTGCTCTCCAGAGTTAGATGTGTAGGTTATTGACAGAAGCGCTGTCTTCAATTATATCTGTTTAGTGTGTGTGATGCGCTGTGCATTAGCATCACGCTTATAATACTAATGCAGCAAGCGTATGCTGCCTCCGCCGAGCGAGTGATGGATGTCAGTCTCGAATGGTGCGCTGGCTCGATGCTGACAGAACTCAACAGGGAGCAGGAGGCACACCGGTGGGCGATACACGCCAGAGACAGTGATGAATGTTGGGAAGGAAATATCATAAAGGATTGAATGAAGATTGCCCCCAGACCTGGAAGGATTTCTGAGGCTTATGAAGTATTATTTTTCGTTGCAGGTGTGCACCAGACACAAGACTGGTTTAGTAATTTATAATTTTAGATCCTGGGGTGGTGTTTAAGGCCCTGGGCCCTCCATATTTTTGGCAATAATAATAATAATAAATCAAATATATAATATTTATTCAATTATTTATAATGTATTATTATTAATAATCAAGAAAATCAATAATAATAATAATTGCTGTTGTTCGTATTATTATTATTATTAATATTATTATTAATGTATTTTATGTATTCATTTTATTTATTGTTAATAATAATAAATAAAATTAATGAATACATGATTATTTATTTATTTAGAATATGTATTTTTACTAGTAACATTTTTCATTTTACTTTTTTCTTTTTTTTTTACCTCATTTACAACTTTCTTTTTCTTTTCTTATCTTTTCTAGCACAATTTAGCAAGGTTTATGATTAAAACATAAACCTTGAAACAAAAATTTCCAGTGGGAAATTAATAATAATAATAATAATAATAAGGTTTAAGTCGATTATTTAACAAAAATTATATAACAAAAATTTCCAGTGGGAAATTAATAATAATAATAATAATAATAAGGTTTAAGTCGATTATTTTGTGCTTTTTAAATTCCAATTTTTTACATTTGGTTCTCCCAAATCTTGAATATTTAGTGGCGATTTTGATGGGCACCAAAATAATTGAATGAGATTCGTCTCTGAAGGAACAGGCATAGAGAATGACAGGCAGTAAGCACCTAATACAAGCAAACTGTATGCTAAAACCATAAGATAAAGAAATACGTTTCGTATTAGCTATAAGCCCGAAGCTCAAATAAGCTTAAAGTGATTGGTGCAGATCCATCCAGTCAAAAAAAAAAAAGAGCCACATTTGCCTCTCGCTGTGCTGACTGGATGTACAAAATGAGACCCAAAGACAGCCGAGGCTCATTACCGGAATATTTCCATGACTTCCTCTTCGACAGTGTCACAGAAGGGTACTGTCAGAGCGGCTGGATTAAATGAGGCGAATGGAACAGCGTGTGTTTGCTTTCACGTTTTTTTCCCATTATTTCTTGCGGTAGTGTTTTAGGGTTCCTTCACTAGAGCTCATCTACCTCCTCCTTTGCTGTCCTGGAGGAGGGAAAGAAATTGGGACATGTCTCTATCATATCACCATCTCATGATCTGTTGAGTGAATCGGAGGATGGGGGCATCAGTTGCGTCCATGCGGTTCTGCTAAATTGGTTTTTTCGCAGGTCCACAGTGAGCTCACGGCTGAGTGGAAGAGGCTTGTTTATGATACGACTGGTACCAGACTGGGCCACCTGAGCCATCACGGTGTTTCCCCCCTTCTCCCCAAACCTCGGCCAGCCAATCACGCTGAGCGTACGCCTGCAGAGCAGCCAAGAGAGCAGTGGGGTGCAGCCAAACCCGCCATCTGTATATACACACGCATGCAACACACAAACACACACGCTAGAGATTTCCACAAATGTGGAGGGGGGCAATTGGTAAACAAAGAGCCAGGAGAAGGGGCATAAACCACGACACACACACAACAAACACACGGTTTGTGCTGAAATCAGGAGTGGAATTTTGATGCCTTTTGTCTTCCACAAACAAAAGAAGCCCTCATGCAGTCACACTCTCACTTTGACATTCTCACTCTCTAATTTCACATAATCAAACCTGGATTATTATGCAGCCCCGGGGTCAGAGCGACCCACTGTCTGGCTGCTTTCTTGAAATCAATAAGGCCCTATCATCTCCCCTGCTGATATACACCACTGCTTGCACACGTGTGTGTGTGTGTGTGAGGGAGACGCAGCCCTCAGCCTGTTGCTCTGAGCTTTGACAGCTGAATTATTCACTCCTCAGACAGTAGCTCAGCCTCTGCCTGCTGTCAGTTCGAACTGAATTATCAGTTTAGACTGCTGCTCTGGGATCTGGCTTTAATACTAGCTGCTATTGTGTTATATTAAAACCTCTCCATCTTTTGTCCAGCACAATCAATGGTAATCTCATCAGCAAAATTGCAGGTGAAAATGTTAGTTAACATTTTCATTCTGATTTTTATTTATTTATTTTTTTTTTTAGATGCAAATTAAAATTGATTTTAATAAAACTAAGAATGTTTTTTTATTCTGAATCAATTTCTCTGTATTTGAAATTAATCTCTATGATATTTAATTATTATTTGTAAAGTAATTAAAATGTAATAGTCAGGATTTGACCACATATGGTTAAATATATAATTTTTAATTACTATCAAAAACAACAACAAAAAATACCATACAAACTAAAGCAAACGAATAACAAAATAATTTAATAAAAATAAATAAGGAAAAAAAGCCCTTTTTTAAAATGCACTAATATTATGTTTAAAATGTAGTTTTGTGTCATTGAGTATAAATAGATTTTATATTTAATGTTATGTATGATTTAATAATAATGATATATGAGTGTGTGTGTGTGTGTGTGTGAGTGGTATTTCAAGTATTACTTTATATAATACAACATTATATAAAGTCTAGATAGATACATAGATACATAGATACATAGATCCATTGATTGATCTACACAAAAAATGGATAATACATAATATAGATTTAAAAATACTAGAAAAAGGCAAAACATTTCTTAACAGTGTATCTGGTATTTTTGAAAGTGTGCTAATGATATGTTTACAGTATTGTGTCTGAATGTGCTACAGATAATTACTTTATAAAATGTTAATTTAAAAAATTTAATAAATTTAAATTTAAAACTAAAACTAAACATTTTTAAGAATTCATCTGCTTTTCAGTGTGCACTAACAATATTCTATTTGATTCCTAAAGTATTGTTCTGTGAGTGAATGTGGTGTTAGATGGAGCAGGAGGCATATGCTGCTAATCACATTTGTAGGTCTCATCAGTTAGCTTATCTGACAGTTGGGTTTTGACCGGGACCATGAGCTAAAGCCCCCTACCTAGAGACTGATAGAAGAAGTTCAAGACCTGTGCCCGCCTTGCACATTGTAGAGGAGGTGTCAGGGGCTAATTGACAGGCTGACGGACAGACAGGTTACAGGGCTTTACTGGCATCTCCCCGAGGGGGCTCCGAGCGCGCCCAGCAGCTGCGCCCGGGTGCTGTGCTCCACGAAAGAGGCAAACGTGGGCCGCCTGTGCATCTTCCTCTCATTAGTGTCACAGTATGCGGATACCACTGTTGTCAGGTGAGGCAGTGTGGATCACTATTTTGTCAGCTCTGACAGAGATTTTGTACATATGCCCATGCGAGTCATGAAGTATGGTTGAATAATGTGGCAAAAACACACACACACACACACACACACACACACACATACGGCCCTCTCCTCATCGGCCCCTGTGAGAGGATTTCAGTCATACATTATTGATGTACTCACTCTCTATCGACTGGCTGCAGTTTCCAGCTCCGTATCTCAGGTCCAGTCTACCTCTCTATTATTTCAATCGTCCTTTGTCTCTATCGCTCTCTGTCTCGCTAACCCTTTTACAGCCCACGTGCGTTTCCTGTAAACTCTGCCCCGTTCCCTGAAAGCATGTGTGTTTTTTGTGTGAAATCTGACTTTCTACAACTGTTAACAAAATGCATTAAACAGAATAATTCAACCAAAAATGAAAATAATATCATCATTTACTCACCCTCAAGTTGTTCCAAATAAGCTGCTATTTTGAAAATATAAAAAATATATTTTTAAAGTTTATTTTATTTTATATTGTTTTTATTTTTTTATTTTTTATTTTTTTTTTATTCATTTTTTATTTTATTTTATACTATGAAAGTCAGTGGTGTTGGTTTAGACCCCATTGACTTTCATTGTATGGACAAAATCTCTTCAAAATATCTTTATTTGTTTGTGTGTTTCATAGAAGAAAGTAAGTCATATAGGTTTGAAATAACACAAGTGTGAGTAAATGGTGATAGAATATTCATTTTTCAGTGAGCCATCTGTTTAATAAAGGTGTTTCTGTCTCTATAAATTTTGTTTAAATAGGAAGTTGTGACTGTAGTAAGCCAAATGCTAGCTAGCTAAACCTTAAAGGGGTCATATGACGATGCTAAAAATAACATTATTTTGTGTATTTGGTGTAATGCAATGTTTACGTGGTTTAAGGTTCAAAAAACACATTATTTTCCACATACCGTACATTATTGTTGCTTCTCTCTGCCCCGCCTTTCTAAAACGCGTTGATTTTTACAAAGCTCATCGTTCTGAAAAGCACTGTGTGCTCTGATTGGCCAGCTATCCAGTGCATTGTGATTGGCCAAATACTTCAAACGTGTAATGGAAATGTTACAGCCATTATCATATTTGGAAACACACGACATGGTGTTGGCGGCAACAATACTACAGCGAGAATAAAAGTTCCTTCTTTCTTTGCATAAACATTTGGGCAGTGTTAAGCAAATCTTCGAACACAGTGACGTAGATATGTGGGGCCGTGTTTAAATGAGGCGTTTTAGGAAGGCGTGGACGAGTCTTAACTTTTATAAAGAGTATCTTTTTGGGTTTGAGACTTTAGTCTTTGCAACTTTACTGATCTTATATATGCACAAACAGCTTGTAACAATCCAAAGACAAAGGAAAACTTGAAATCATATCATATGAGCCCTTTAAGCATTTTAAGCACAGAAATTCAATTAAAACATTTGTTACCTGAGTTGTAAAGCTGACTGAATCATGTTTTTGAGGTAGGACTACTTTTCTAGGTGTGTATACTGTGCGTTTCCAACTTAGCATGAGTTTTGTGACGCTTTCAGAAGCCTTTTATAGCAGTCTTGCATAGCCCCTCTGGTACCAAAGCATCGAGATGCTTCAGTCGAGCTAAATCTACACGTTCAGGCCAAATCCGTTACACAAATAGCTCTGATGGGAAAGAAACGGTTCGGTGAGGAGGCTCAGAGCTCTGTTCAAACATGAAGGTTAAGAGCCCTCACATTTCATCTAAAACACAATCAGACTGGATGCCTCACTCAGAAATGACCATCGATTTTCGGCTAACAACTATCTAATGCGTTTTGAAATCCGGAAACAGTCTAAGGCTAAGCTAATGCTTCCTTTGATCAGGCGGTTAGTTGTTTTATTGCAATGTAATATTGTTAGCAAGCTAGCTAGGAGGTTGTCTCATTTTGATTTATGTGTATTTTTCTGTCGGACAGTAAAAACTCCACATGACATTTAGGTTCGGAGTGGAGAGGGATTTCAAAGGTCACCTCATGAGCACACATGCTGCGCTTGTGCTATTCTGCTGTGTCTAGATTTTATTCGTAAAACATGTTTCATGTTTTTCTGATGAAAATGGTATTGCCTTTCTGTGCTGATCTCCAGCATGATGCTAGGGTGCTTGTTAGCTCATTGCTTTGATAATCTGAATTAGCGTGTTTTTAGGTGATTGCTATGTGGTAGAGGACTATGAAGTACAACACTTGGGATCCGGAATTAAAAATCTGATTGTTTTTCTGCATTTTCTGGGAATTGATTTTGACAAATAACTTTTAAAATAAAATTTAAATTTAAATACAGACCTACTTTGAGCTATGAAGTTGATAATTGATGGTATATGATGGTTATATGTTTCTGATGGCTTTTTTGAAGCCATCAATCCGCATTATTTAAACTTATTTTTGAAATAATTGTGTTCGACAGCAGAATTCTTGGTAAAATACTACATACCCCATGATTCCACAAATAAATCTCCACCGATCACAGTCAGTTTCCTTATGCTCTCAAACAAAAGTGTTTGTATCCATAATATCATTTTTTTGGAAAAAAAACAAAAAACGTCAAGTATATTGTTTCTCTAAATCAGTGTATATTTAGCTGTTGTTTTAAATTTGATTGTCGATCACAATTCCTTATGGGATTTGAAGTCTTTTTCTTGTTAAAGCTGTCACAGTCTTGTACCTTTTGTCTTTTTGTCCAATTTTCAAATACTTTTTTCTTCAAATCAAAGTTTGCATGTTGTGATTCACCTCATAGCTAATTGGTTTGGTTCATTGCTTATAACTCTTATACGAAGACTTTTTGTTTTAATCATGAGATTAAATTAATAGGAAAAACACTGGATTTGCACTAATATACTGGTACTTTAATATGGCCTTAATATGGCTTAAATCCTCTATTAATGTAAATTAGCTGGTAGATTAGTTGGTGGTGCATAGTGCTAGCAATGTCAATATTATGGGTTTGATTCTCAAATAGTAGTTCACTTCCAGAACAAATATTTACAGATAATGTACTCACCCCCTTGTCATCGAAGATGTTCATGTCTTTCTTTCTTCAGTTGTAAAGAAATTATGTTTTTTGAGTAAAACATTTCAGGATTTCTCTCCATATAATGGACTTATATGGTGCCCCCGAGTTTGAACTTTCAAAATGCAGTTTAAATGCAGCATCAAAGGGCTCTAAAGGGGAAGAAGGGTCTTATCTAGCGAAACGATCAGTTATTTAAAAAAAAAAAAATTACAATTTATATACTTTTTAACCTCAAACGTTCGTCTTGTCTAGCTTAGTGTATGTCGAAAAACTCAGATCTAATTTTCTCCTCCAACTTCAAAATCGTCCTACATCGCTGTTTTACAGTTTTTTGTAAAGGGTGTTTGATCTTCTTTGCATGTTCACTTTGTAAACACTGGGTCGCTACTTCTGCAGTGATGTAGGACGATTTTGATTGGATGACAAAGGGGTGAGTGCATTATATGTAAATTTTTGTTCTGGAAGTGAACTACTCCCTAAGGTACAGTATCATTCATGTTCATAGCACAGTGCAGGTGACAACTTACACATGGAAGTTTAATATTTTAGTATTAGAGGTTTGTTAAAATTGCTAACACTAAAAATAAGCAGTCAAAATAATGATGCTTGTTTTAGCCGTTGACTTCATGTACTTTGAGAAGCGCATCAACTCTCTCGCTCACTCTATCATGCCATCATTCTCCTACAGTACGTTGGAGTCTTGCTGAGAGGCCTCCTCACGCAATCAAGAATGCTTTGATTGAGTTTTCAACCCACACACACACATACTCATGCATTTGTGAGCGTTAGCGAGATGCGAGTGAATAGGGCTGGGAGAGTTGTGTAAACAGAGCGATTGTGTATGTGTGTGTAGTAACTTACACTTCACATGTGTGAATGTTTTATTGCGCTCCAGTTTGAGTGGGTTTGCTGAATACGTGATGTGGATTTCTGAGAGCGACCACCATAGAGACGATCTGTGCTTCGGAATCAAAGGGTCAAGGTTTGGCTGGTTAGCACGACCCCGTTAGCCTCCGTATACGCAATTTGGCTGCGAGAAACGTCTTTCTTCATTGATTGGAATGTGTATATCTGTGCAGATATGTGTGTAAATGACTGTGTTGTCCTGTATCTCTGCTGGGATTCGAGGGGTCAGATTAGCCTCATGTCTGGGAGTTTGTGGGCCGCTTGGCTCCACAGAGACACTGCACTGAACGGATAAGAGTCAGTCAATTGTTGCCCTCAGCTTACCCAAGCATGAACTTATCACCAGAGAATTTGTCCTTAGGACTGAGGTGTGTGTGTGTGTGTGTGTGTGTGTGAGTGAGAGAGAGACTTGGCTTGGGTAAACTGACTGTTTAAATGTAAAAAGACCCCATGAAGAAATCTAAATTAGAGTTTATAGCTTTTATTCCATGTGTGTTAGCTTTAAAACTCGCTATATGCTACTGTACTCCTAAAGACTAATACAATTAATAAAATTCACTTTTATCATACAGCATTTTTTTTTATATGTTTCTAAAAGAAGTCTCATGTTCAAAAAGGCTTCATTTATTTGATTAAAAATACAGTAAAACAGTAATATTCTGAAATATAAAAAATAAATAATTTATATTTTAATATTTTTTAAAATGCAATATATTCTTGTGATGCCAAAACTGAACATTCAGTAGCCATTGCTCCAGTCGTCAGTGTCACATGATCCTTCAGAAATCCTTCAGATGTGATCTGTCCCAACCAAACTTGTTTTTTCAAAAGGAAATATATCAAAAAAATATAAATAAATACTCATCTAGTCAATTCATGGTCTTCAAATAATTGTGAAAGTGTTTTTGCTCATTCCATGTACATATTTGACCAATATGTATGATTTGTAATTGTTGGTGGGTAATGAATCACACAAACATGCTGTTTTCCTCAGATTTTCGGTGAGTGCCGATGGATTTATGTGTCAGTTAGATTATTGCACTCTCTCTCTCTGTGTGTGTGTGTCTGAAGGGACATGATCGATGGTTCTCATTGCTGTTGGTGCAGCGTTCAGTATCTCACATTAAAAATGAATGTGTGAGTGTGTGTGTGTCTTGTGTGTGTAGGTGGCAGTGTGTCCCAGAGGTTCCAGCTGTTTACGGCTCACTCCAAGAGAGGGGTAGGGGGTCAATGCCTTAACTGGTCGCTATGGCAACCACGATGAGGATTTGGTGAACGTTTTAGTGTGCGTGAACATCTGGATACAGTATTTGTACATGAGAGGCTTCTGGATTTCTTGAGTTTCAGCTCAGACGATAAGCCCGCTCTTAATCTCTTACAACTTTCCTCAAAAAAAAAAAGCTTTTTTAGGGAGTCAGTGTGCACAGATTTTTATTTTTATTTTGGAGGAATAAGCTGCTGGACTTTTCAGTTTTCAGTACTGACAGATATCCCACATAGTCATTATCTGTATACACCACTGTTCAGAAGTGTGGGGTATGTTTTTTTTAGTCTGCATTTATTTCAAAAGTACAGTAAAAGTTGTAATTTTGTGAAAAATTACCATTTAAAAACTGTTTTCTTTTATAATAAATGTTAAAATGTCATTTTATTTCTGACAGTTAAGCTGAATTTTCAGCCATCATCACTCCAGTCTTCAGTGTCACATGATCCTTCAGAAATCATTCTAAAATGCTGATTTGTGTTCAGTTGTAGATGGTCGTATTTTTGACAAAACAGATAAATGTAGTCTATCCATTGCATACGAAATGTGTTGTCCAGTGCGATTGTTACCATTGCAATGAGAAAGCAGCAGATTTTGGAGTCCAACTGTAAAGTTAGCCTAATTTGAAGGTTTATGGGACAGTAATCTACTTATTTTCCAATAAATAAGATATCCTAGATACATCCATTATATTTTCTGATGTTCCTCAACAACAATACTCTCTTCAACACACTCTCTTCCATGTTAGTCTGAGTTGCAAGACATTTTTAATGAATTCTTAATCCGAAATCCATCATATTGTAAACTGTAACACCATGCCAAAAATTGAACAATTTGCATATTGTTCAGACAGTTTTTTTCCTGTCTAAGTCAGAAGTTCTTGGCCAGAACAAACTGTAATGTTGATCAGAGTGTATGCTGATAGTCAAGTCTAGCTACACAAGAACAGGATTTCCCTTACCCTCGGTTTGCCCTCATATTTTTCATTCTCCTTCTAACCCCTTGGATATATCGCTCTACATCCTTCTCTCCATATGTTTCTGCTCTTAATCATTTACCTCAGACCTGCAGCTTTCTTTCATTCTGTATAATTTTTGCTCTCATTCTTGCTCTTGTTTTCTCTCTAATGGTTCTCCATTCATCAGACAGGTGCATGGGACAGCAAGGGTGTTCTGAGGACTATGGAAAAGAGAGCTAATGTGAGCATTTATTCTCGTCGTCCAGCTCCCAGCTCCCCTAGCATACTGTACTCTCCATGCTGATCCCAAGCACAGGTCTAAGATCATCCGTTCGTTGTAATTATAACGTCTTGGGTCTGGATTACAGCAGCAGAGGTTCTTTGGAGGTTACAAGCTTGATTTGAGGAGTGTTGTTTGTGAATAAGATGAGAATTCGGTGCCAACTCCGTCTTCTTTTCTTCTAAATGTCCTGTCTCCAGGCAATTCTTGGCCAGCATCAGAGCGAGTGGAAAATATCGAATTCAAGCCAGATAGAGATTAGCAGATAGCATCCTGGAAGCATTTTAAGCTGTGGAAG
Organism: Onychostoma macrolepis; assembly: GCF_012432095.1. NCBI lineage: Eukaryota > Metazoa > Chordata > Actinopteri > Cypriniformes > Cyprinidae > Onychostoma > Onychostoma macrolepis. The sequence goes on from NC_081177.1 coordinate 10,430,817, forward strand.
AATTACCGAGCTCAAGAGGAAATTAGGAGTTGGCGAGCACCCTGTCCTACCATGAGTTTGGGCTGAACCCAGAATTCCTCGCTAATCTAACTACAGTTGTCTTTTAAGCCAATTGGCTGTTATTAATACTTTAAGTTCACAAGTGCAAGTGAAGATTAATGGCGTTTGTGGTGCATTCAGATGTTTTTTGGAGGAATGTTTTTTAGACTGTCAGACCACTTATAGGAAAATACTTTCAATATTTCTTTAATACAAAAAAAATAAAAAATCCAAAACAGACAGCATGACAAGTGTAGTATGGTTCCCAAACAAATGACTCCTATGAACCAGTTCTTTTTGAATCAAACACAAAACTGAATAATCAGTGTAGTTGCTGACTTTTTTCATGTGATATAGTTAAACATATAGTTATTCATTTTATATATTTTATTTTTTTATATAATTGTTATATAAATTAATTGTTTATTTTGTTTTTAAAGAACTATATAAATATAGAAAAAATATTGGTGTATGTGTGTATATATAATTCTTTTTTTCGTTTTAAAATCAGTTTTAAATTAGCTATACAAACATAAGTAGAATTCTGTCAATTTTTTTTTTTTTTTTTTTTGGGACAACTTTTATATGGCAACATTAGTGACTAGTAGGCACATATTTCTGTCTAAACTGTATAAATGTATAAACAATCCAATGCTAAGATTTGCCCAGGGGCCACTTTTTCTGAGTTCCGAGTAAACACCCAGAAACTGCAGCATAAATTAAACACCACCACATATTAGTTGTCAACTTGTATGGTAGTTTTTAGAAAAATAATTTGCAATTATTAATATTAATAAGTGTAATCATTTATTGAACATTGCTGTCTTTTATCATATTGCTGTTGCTGCAGCTTGCATCATGCCTAACAACTGTAATAAAATCTGTAGAATATGATCTTGCTTATTACCTTATATCTGGTTCTGTTGTAAACTAATCAAAAAATTGGTTCAAATGAAAACCATGTTTCTCTGTTCTGCGGTTAAACTCAAATTTTAATGAGAAAACGCACACACACAATCACAAGCTGCTCTCAGTGGGAGAACAGGCCTCATTGTGCTTCCCACTGTGTTGACTGACTAAAGCATGTGCTGGTCAACAGCTGCTCCAGTTGCCTGCCCACAACCCCCATAACACCTTTATCCATCTCACTTTTTCTGTCTGGAAGTCTCTATATCAATCTCTCTGTCTCCATCTTCTCCTTTGACATCTTCCTGCCAAGTGTGCAGACGTGGACGTGCACCTGCGGCAGCTGTGTCACCCTGCAGTGCAGCTGTCCCCTCTCTGATCTGCTCCATCAGCGTTTGACACTGCTGCAGATCTTCGTAATGTAGTTAGTGTCACTAGTACTATTGCTTACACTAGGGTTATTGTGGTGTGGAGGGTTATTATTTCAAATTAGACAACAATTACACTTCATGAACAGTATCTACTTTAGTCTGGTTTGCAATTTTTTGGGGTTTGGGTTCAAAAGTTGGACAAAGTTGACAGGTTAAAAACCAGTGTTATTTTAGTATAAGATAGATAATATATTTTTAATATTTTGAATTAGTTTTTATTTTATTTTTTTTATTTTATTCATTTTAATTTAAGTCTTAGTCATTTTGTTTTGTTTTTAAAAATGTCTATATAGGGGTTTTTTTTTTAATTGAAAAAATGAATTCAAGAAGAAACCCGAGCCATATCTAGGGGCCAGAATATCAAAAAGAGACTTGGCAGTAGGCTCTTTTAAATACTTAAAAATACCCAAAATGCCCCAGCAACCACTCAGAACACCTTAGCAACCGCATAGTAATGCCCTGGCAACTATCAAAACACCCTTGCATTTTGTACGGGCTTACATTTTCTTCATAACATATAACAAATCTAGTTAATGTTACTCCAGAACCAGCATTTGGTGACCGTTGGCGTCTAGACGGCATCATCTGGTATCTGTGAATCTAATGTTGTTGGATTGTTGGTCTGGCTCTAAGTCAGTGTTGTGTAACATTGAGACTTATTGCCATGTTGAACCAGCGTCGTATGACCGGTGTTGCTTTGTGAGCGGAGCCCCTGGTGGGCTTGTTTGTCATCAGGCTGGGCGGCAGCGCTGATGTGCTGGACTCATTACTTTTGACCACCTGTTTGTCCTGGGGCAATGAGTGAGCGAAAAATAAAGAGAAACGAGGGAGGGGAAGCTGGGTGAAAATGAAAAAGGGAACAGGACGGATCCTTGTGGGACACCTCTCGGTTTAGCCATGAAGTCACAACGTATGTATAAACACAACTGTGCATGCATTTGCGATCACAGCCGTGTATCAGTAGAAACAACGCTGGTAGCGGGAAGTTGAATGTGTGTCTTTGTTTTGGAGCCACCGCGGCTGTGTGTCGCAGGGACAGGTGGATGGCCACCCCCGTCAGACCCCGCCGCTCACACACTAATGACATTTAACACGGCCATACAGCACACACACACACGCACAGTGGGAACCCTGTGTGTTTCTCCACCCCTCTCACTAAACGCACACTGTGTGCCCACTCATCCATCTTAAAACTGTCTCTCACTTCATCCTACCCTTTGACACCGTCACGAATGTCAGAATAAAGAAAACACAATGCCGGTAACCCTCAAAAAGCTTGATGCTGTGCCCAAATTCTGAATACTAACTGGCACACTGGTCCTATTGGTCAAACTTTCTTACAATTTTGTTCTTTTATTTGTATCTGATACAAACATAACCCTAAATAAGTCATCGTTCATAATTCATTTTAATGACAAGGCGTAACATTTTGAGATGCTTTATAATAAAAGTAGTCCAACATATATTTTTTAAAATAAATTTACTCACATGTACTTGAGGTAAAGTCACATTTTATTTAATTATATATAATATACATACACACAGACACACACACACACACACGCATATATATATATATATATATATATATATATATATATATATATATATATATACATATACATATACATATACACACATATACATATACATATACATAGTTATTTTTCTGTAACACACCTGACCAAATTTAACCAGCCGTTCATTTCAGTCAATATGCAGGGGAAAAAGTTATTTTCCCCAAATCCTCAATGACTTCACACTATCCTGTTCTGCTTGTGTGTGTTAATAGGATGCAGGTGCACCCAAAAAATCCCCTCAGCGACAAGGGAGGACATCACAGACTCCAGCGCTGGCAATGAAAGCAAACCCCTGAAAATACATGAATAGATAAAAGAGATATTACAAGCGCAGGCACAAATCACAGAGCTGTGGCCCGGTCATCACAGCGACGCTATCCCAGCATGCCAAGTGGGCAGCAGAAGGCTGTGCGAGTGGAGTGGATAGGGGCTTTGTGGGTCAGCGGGCAAAGCAAATCTCTAGTCTGTTGTAGCGATCCTTTGTGAGTGTGTATCTGGTTAGCACTCATCTCTGAGGTATTACAGGAGTGTTTGATTGTCTAGGTGTGTGTGTGTGTGTGTGAGAGCATATGTTCAAACTGTTTGCCAGAGACACGCTGCTTGTTGAGTTTTGAGGAGTGACATGTTTGCTTTTTATAATGGTCAGTGAATTGAGTCTCACTCTGGAAACGAACTTGACACAATCACCATTATTTGTGTGTGTGTGTGTGTGTGTGTGTACGTGCGTGCGTGTTTTTGTGACATATGAGGACATAAATTTATATAATGACATGGGTATGACATAGGTATTACAAGGAGAAGGTGATTTATGAGGACATTTCCCCATGTCCCCATATTTCAAAAGGCTTATAAATCATACAGAATGAGTTTTTTTGAAAAATGCACATAGTTTCCTGTAAGGGGTAGGTTTAGGTGTAGGGCGATAGAAAATACGGTTTGTACAGTATAAAAACCATTACGCCTATGGAATGTCCCCACAATTCACAAAAACAAATGTGTGTGTGTGTGTTCATACCTAGTTAGACAGGTGCACTGGGCGACACAAAAGAACACTGTGTCGATGCTATTCCTCTTAGTGGCAGTAGCACAGCTGCTTGTGTCCTGTTTCCTCTGTTCTGTCTGTTTCTGTTAGCACACACATACACAGTACAGGTTTTACCACTGAACACTCTCATGTTTGTCTTTGACTTATGCATTTCAAAGGAAATACGAGTGCACATGAACACACAGATGTTCCTATGCACATTCACAATACACAATACACATTTGGATAGCCAGAGACAAAAAAACATTGAAAATAAGATCTCAGCTGTTTCTCAGAGACAGCAATGAGATGAAATGGAGATAAAATGGAAATTATTTCTCAAGGGCATTGTGTCTCCATTTCTACTTATAAGGACAGTTCAGAAAAAAGTCTGTCGTTATATACTCGCGTTAATGTTGTTACATACCTGTATGACTTTCTTTTTTCAGTGGAAGGCAAAATAACGGTATTTTGAGGAATGCCGGTAACTAAACCATTCCAGTTGACTTCCATTGTATTTTTGTCCAGACGATTAAAGTCAGTGGGAACTGAAACTGTCTCATCTTCTTAAGTAAATGATGACTGAATTTTCATTTTGGGGTGTATTATCCTGCTTTCAGGAAGAAATTGACCTCAATGTCTCAAACTGTTCTCTCATTTGCCATATCATCTCATCATTTTTTCTATATATCACTACCACTATTTTTACTATATATCACTATAAAAGTGGAAATCATCATTTTACTTTTGACTAGTATTATTTTTCCTAAATACTGGGATTCATCTCGTGTCACTTTGTTCACCTTTCTCTCTCCTCCTTTTGGTCCATCATAGTCTCAAAACGAAGTGGCTTAGGAATCTATGATTTTCAATGTTACTTTAGTATTATATATCCATCAAATGGATTAATAGAGCTTGTGTTGATTGAATATGCTCAGTCTGTTCTTTCTTTGTTCTGCAGGTCACGCGGGTGCCGATCGAGTCCTGTGAGCAGTATGGCACGTGTGGAGAGTGTCTGAGCTCCGGAGATCCACACTGTGGCTGGTGTGTGCTGCATAACGTGTAAGTTTTTGTATTTGAAGACCAGAATCTCCAAATCTTAAATCATGTAGTGAAAAGTCTAGGAATGATCATATGTAAAAGCCCAGTGGTGCTCGGATGGCACAGAGGTTGTTTGCCCTCTGGTGGTGGACTAGTGCAACCGCATCCGGATGTTAATCTCACACTCAATGCTAAATCCTCAGATGCTTGTATGCTTTTAAATATTGAATCTAACGTTTCCAGAACAACAGGCAACTGACATTACAGCGTTCATCATCTTTTAGTGGTTTTGTGCTGTTGTCTTCTCTCTCGCGTCCTGACTCTGTAGGGGTGTGTAAACCCTCCGCTGCCATCATTACAGTAATGGCGGGGGTACCTCCCTTGGAAAAGTGCACTTAAAGTAATTTACATGACTCCCGACAGGACAGGGACAAATAATTGGCGAAGTGAGCGGTATTTGTGCGTCTCTGTTCAGCATGGGGCTGTTTTTTTCGTCGGCATGCCGTTAGCGCGGCAGGATTACATTCCTCCATCAGTCCTCCAGGGCTTTCTGCTGTATTAAAGCTCATGTAATGCAGATGCCATTCGAATCTCAAACATATCATGCTGTGCTGTGCAGACAAGCTTATGTATTTATTAAATCACTAGCAAAAAGAACTAAAAGTAGCATGCCACTACTTTTGTTTTTTAATGTGACATGGTATTCTTTGAAATTAATTAATTTATTAATATTTTTATTATATATATGTATATATAAAATGGAATAGTACTCAATGGTATATATATGACATATAACTATATACTGTATGCTGTACTTATTTTAAGCTACATATTTTTTTGAAGGAACATATACCGTAAATATCATGGCATATCAATATGGTAATCACTCAGTACCATGCTATATATCAGATTCTCTCATTTTCTCTTTCGCTCCATGTGTGCTAGTATTCCTCCCTCCCCATGGCAAGTGCTTTTTCACAGTCAGTGTTCTCTTAATGAAATTAACATCTCTCACTCGTTCTAATTCCAGCTCCACACTCATATTTGCTCATTTCTCACTCTTCATGGCCCCTATGGAGTCAGTCCTTCCACATCTGATAGAGCGATAGACAGAGAGAGAGAGAGATTGCTACAATGGTTTCATTAGTCTTTAAGCCTTCACTGCACTGTTTTTGTATTTTTTTGCTCATACTTTAGAATAAATGTTTTTAAATCGTTTTTCTGGGATCATTAAAGCACCAAAGCAGATGGTTTAAGGAAAATGAATTCCTTAAAATGTCTTTAAAACAACACATCGGGCAAATATCACAGACTTATGTGAATATGTTACATAACCATAATAAGTCATTTTTTGAAAGAAGCACTGCATTTTTTTTTTAATTAAAATTCATTTGATGAAGTTGTAAGTTTCAAATTTGTAGGAAAAACTAGATTTATAGAAGAAGTTTTTAGTACTGAAAGATGGTCCAGTCTCATTTTAGTCATTATATGTTTTCACTACTGTTCAAAAGTTTGGTATCGGTAAGATTTTTGAAAGAAGTTTCTTATGTTCGCCAAAGCTGCATTTATTTGATCAAAAATACAATAAAAACAGTAATATTGTGAAATATTATTACTAGTTAAAATAGCTGTGTTCTGGGTTAATATGTTTTAAAATGTAAATTATTCCTTTATTATAATTATTTCCAGCAGCCATTTCTTCAGTCTCCAGTGTCACATGATCCCTCAGAAATCATTCTGATATGCGGATTTGGTGCTTAAACTTTTCTTATTATTATCAATGTTGAAAACAGTTGTACTGCTTAATATGTTTGTAGAAACAGTGGTGCATTTTTTTTATTTTATTTTATTTTTTATAAAAGTTCAAAAGTACAGCAATTAATCAATTAATGTGGCCTTGCTGAATAAATATATAAATTAATTTCTTAAAAAAAAAAAAAAAGACTGAGGCCAAACTTTTGAATGGTAGTGTATTTATTTATTGCACTTGCCTTGTTTGAAGAATTTTTTTTTTTTTTTACCCTGGAGACTTTTTTTGTAGAGCAACATTATTCTGCTCTTAGTATGCGAGATGTCTCTCTCTTTATTCTTACCTCAGTTCAGAATAGTGTGATTTGCCAAAGTTCCTCTAATTACCAGCAGCTGTTGTGCACCATGTGATTGAAAGGAGAAAAAAATGAGTGAGAAGAGACAAAGCAAGATAGTGTTGGAGCATATGAGTTAGCACTAAATCTGCTGGTGTTTAGACTATGAAGGCAAAAAGCATCTGTCTGGCATTAGACGACATCTCTCATTGGCCAGTTAGGTGTGACCCTGAGACTGGGAGGAGACACAAAAAGGAGGAAAGCATGAAGTTTGCTGTCAGATTTAGGAGGACTAATCTCCTTGGCCCGTAGAGAACACTAATCCTGGAGATGATCTGATTGGCTGAACTCCTTTGAGGTCAAAGGCTGGTTTAATATCAGTGATCCAGCAGTTGCTCAGCAGAGATCATTCCAACGGATCCATAATCGCTTTTAGGATTTAGCTCATTATAGAGAGAAAGAGGAGGTGGGGAATCTTAGCACTGATCAGTGTTTAAGGGCAGTGTGTAAGCACATTTAACATTATGCAATACATGAGTGTTTGGAAAGTGTGTGTGTGTGTGTGTGTGTGTGTGTGTGGGTGGGTGTGTAAGCTCTCGGCTTGGGTCTTGTTTGCATGGCTGTGGCGGTCGTTCCAGGAGGGAGACGATCTTCACAGCAGGATTCAGCGTTTGATCCGTGCTGTGAGGAAGCATTCGCTCGCTCTCTCTCTCTGATGTACCCACATGGACATTCTTGATTATGTTGGGCTAGCACACTTTTTCTGCCACGTATACTGTGTACTGTGCACCGTATGGAAATTTTCTTATGCATTGAATGTACTGAGCACAATGTGTGAGATGTTGTGTCCCATAATGCAGTGCACTTGACTTGACCTTCCATGTGACAAATGAACCAGAAAAAAAAGATCAACTGCAATTTTAACAGAAATGATAATATTTAGATTTTCAGGCCTGAAAAGGTTATGGAAATTAGTACAGTTTTCAAAAACATAGAGTAAAATACGTTTTAATTTTATTATTTAATTGGATGGAAGTAATTTATGGAAGCCGTTTCCACCACTGAAATTAAAAAAAAAAAAAGACTGAGGCCAAACTTTTGAATGGTAGTGTATTTATTTATTGCACTTGCCTTGTTTGAAGAATTTTTTTTTTTTTTTACCCTGGAGACTTTTTTTGTAGAGCAACATTATTCTGCTCTTAGTATGCGAGATGTCTCTCTCTTTATTCTTACCTCAGTTCAGAATAGTGTGATTTGCCAAAGTTCCTCTAATTACCAGCAGCTGTTGTGCACCATGTGATTGAAAGGAGAAAAAAATGAGTGAGAAGAGACAAAGCAAGATAGTGTTGGAGCATATGAGTTAGCACTAAATCTGCTGGTGTTTAGACTATGAAGGCAAAAAGCATCTGTCTGGCATTAGACGACATCTCTCATTGGCCAGTTAGGTGTGACCCTGAGACTGGGAGGAGACACAAAAAGGAGGAAAGCATGAAGTTTGCTGTCAGATTTAGGAGGACTAATCTCCTTGGCCCGTAGAGAACACTAATCCTGGAGATGATCTGATTGGCTGAACTCCTTTGAGGTCAAAGGCTGGTTTAATATCAGTGATCCAGCAGTTGCTCAGCAGAGATCATTCCAACGGATCCATAATCGCTTTTAGGATTTAGCTCATTATAGAGAGAAAGAGGGAGGTGGGGAATCTTAGCACTGATCAGTGTTTAAGGGCAGTGTGTAAGCACATTTAACATTATGCAATACATGAGTGTTTGGAAAGTGTGTGTGTGTGTGTGTGTGTGTGTGTGTGTGTGTGGGTGGGTGTGTAAGCTCTCGGCTTGGGTCTTGTTTGCATGGCTGTGGCGGTCGTTCCAGGAGGGAGACGATCTTCACAGCAGGATTCAGCGTTTGATCCGTGCTGTGAGGAAGCATTCGCTCGCTCTCTCTCTCTGATGTACCCACATGGACATTCTTGATTATGTTGGGCTAGCACACTTTTTCTGCCACGTATACTGTGTACTGTGCACCGTATGGAAATTTTCTTATGCATTGAATGTACTGAGCACAATGTGTGAGATGTTGTGTCCCATAATGCAGTGCACTTGACTTGACCTTCCATGTGACAAATGAACCAGAAAAAAAAAGATCAACTGCAATTTTAACAGAAATGATAATATTTAGATTTTCAGGCCTGAAAAGGTTATGGAAATTAGTACAGTTTTCAAAAACATAGAGTAAAATACGTTTTAATTTTATTATTTAATTGGATGGAAGTAATTTATGGAAGCCCGTTTCCACCACTGAAATTAAAAAAAAAAAAAAAAAAAGGTTATATTGTGACATTTTATCTCACAAATGACTTTTCAGAATTGTGTGATATAAACTCACAATTGTAAGTAATGAAGTCAGAATTACGATTTATAAAGTCACAATTGCGAGATAAAAACTCGCAATTCAGACTTTTTTTCTCGCAATTGCGAGTATATATCTCGCAATTGCGAGTATATATCTCGCAATTCTGACTTTTTTTCTCAGAATTGAGAGATATAAACTCGCAATTGCGAGTTATAAAGTCAGAATTGTGTGATATAAACTGGCAAAAAGTTCAAATCCAGTTTTGGGGGAGGGTGGGAATGACATGTTCTCAGAATTGTGAGTTTATATCTCAAAGTTCTGACTTTATTTCTCAGAATTGCGACTTTGTCTCGCATTTGCGAGTTTATATCACGCATTTCTGACTTTATTTCTCAGAATTACAAGTTTATATCTCACAATTACGACTTTTTAACTCGCGATTGTGAGTTAATATCATGCAATTATGAGAAAAAAAAGTCAGAATTGCGAGTTTGTAGCACGCAGTTATGAGAAAAAAAGTCTGAATTGTGAGATAAAATGTCACAATTACCTTTTTAATTTTTTATTCAGTGGTGGAAACGGGCTTCCATAGTAATTCTAGAATCAATTATATTTACTTAAAAATAATTTATAATTAATGTATACATTCATTTCTTAAATCATTTCTTAATTTGTTTAATTTAGAAATGTATTAATACATACATTTTACAATTTTATAATTCAATTTTATAATTCAATTAAATTATAATTCAGTGTAATGTATATATTAATTTATTAAATAAAGTGTTACACTCATCTAATTTAATAAATAATACTTTTTATTTATTTAATATTTGTATTAATTATTTCATTATTTATTAAACGTTTAATCATGTCATGCATCAAACACAGGGATATCATGTGATAATAATATAGCATACTGTATGTTTGTCATGCAGCATTTATCATTGCATATTGAGTATTTTTTGCATACTATAGTATGCAGTACTCTAGTATATCATTCCAATTATATAGCCATAGTTTTTGCAAAAGATAGGTGGCAACAACCTTGTGTATGACTGAACAACATGGCTTTTGTTATCTTGAGTCATTACTTTTCTTACTACTATCAAAACCGTATAAAGTGGCAGTATAAAGGATCATGATCTCATCTCACAAAGCAGTGACATGATGGTGTCTTTTCTTTAAACTGATATAAGTATAGTCACAACAAAATTCTTTGGCAAACAACAACAACTCATCACTTCATCAGTTCATAAGTTAAATGTCATTGATATTTGCACACGTTCAGAAGGATTGCTGTATAGATGCTTAAACGTTCATTCAAACAGCGATTATGGTTATAACAATCAAACGCTGCTCATTACATGGCCTCACCATTTACTCCTCTGTCTCTGTAATGAACTTAGGTGGTGCTGGTCTGTGTTCAGGTGATATGGGATTGGTGCTCAGCTAAATGAATTCCTAATTGATTTGGAGGAATGGAAGCAGATTCACCCTCACAGGCTGTTTATGAGTGAATTATTTCACCTGTTGGACAAATACTGGGGCAGTATGGAGATGAGAGATCGATTTACACTGGTGCTGGGTTTTTCACTCTTATTGTATTGTTTCATCTCGTCTCTCTAGTTGTCTCGCCTCACCTCCTCTCTTTTCTTTTTGTCTCATCTACACTCAACTAGTCTTGACAAAAACTAGTCTTTTCATCTCATCTGACCTTTTCTGTTTGCTTTACTTCTCTTTTTGTCTCATCTCATCTCGATTCCTCTCATTTTTGTCTTATCTCAACTCTTCTCTTTTGTCTCATCTCAACTCTTCTCTTCTCTTTTCTTCTCATCTCATCTTCACTCTTGTTTTAAATTTTCATCTCTTCTTGACACTTCTCTGTTCATCTTTACTCGTGTCCTCTTCTCGTCTCCTCTTCTTATCTGTATTTGTCTCATCTCGATCCCTCTCTTCTTTGTCTCATCTCCTCTTTTCTCTTTTCATCTCATCTCAACCCTTCTCTTTTTGTCTTATCTCATCTTTTCTCTTTTCATCAAATTTCATTTTAGCCCTTTGTCTCTTCTCATTTTGACTCTTTTATTTCATCTCAGCTTTCTCTTATCTCCAATTCTTGTCACTTCTTTTTTTCGTCTTCTCAACTGGACCTTTCTCTTTTCATCTGTTTTCTTTTCTTTTCTCATCTTCACTCATTTTCAATTTTCAGCTTTGTCTTTGCGTCTCATCTCATCTTTTTTTGGCTCTTTCTCGTCTAATGTCTCCTCTTCTCATATATTGTTGTGTTGCCTCTTCACTCGTCTCTTCTTTTTGCCTTGTCTATATCTTGTCTCATTTTGCCTCTTCCTGTACTTCTCTTCTCTTTTCATCTCGTTTTTCACATCTCATTTTGGTCTCCCCTTCTCATTTGTTCTCTTTTTTCTCTCGCTCCCTTTCTTCTCCTCTTGTCCCAACTTTACTCATCTCATCGTGACTCCTCTGTTCTCTTCTCCATCTCATCTGAACCCTCCTGGGGAGGAGTTCACAACACTCCCACAGCTTTCTTCTCAGCTTTATTTTAAAAGAGAGACATTTCTTCATCTATAAAACGTCCCGTCTTCTCCTCCCTCAGAGCTTTGCTCAATCAGATGTCTCGCCACACACCTCGTGGGATGTTTTGGGGATGCTGGTAAGAACGCAGGAAAGAAACAAGGGAAAATCTTCTCCTGTCGTCTGTCTCTGCTCATCAGGGCTGAGGTGTGTGTGTTGAGTGTGTAAGGAGAAGGAAAGACACTGTAATTGCCTGTCTGGTGCATGGGGCTAAAAGCAGACGGTAGAGAAAAACTCAAAGGTTAACCCACCACTACCATTACCCTCCTCTTTTTCTTGCTCTCTCTCTCTTACACACACACTGAAAACAGGTCATTCATAAATCTTAAAGCTTGTCACATACAATCTGTAACATATTACTACCACATTTAAAATATCAACGCTTATTCATAATTAACAGCTGTATGTCAATAGCTTTCGGTTTTCAGTATGTCAATGCAAAGAGTTTAGTCAGTCACAACAGCTCATCTGCATATTAAAGGTTGCTGATATTAAAGCTAAAACAACCTGTTTAATTCAGGCCCAGAGAGTAGTCAAACTAAAAATATTAAAAAGAAACCCACACATTTTGGTGCAACAAACCTTGTAAGTAAATATGAATCATATTGTATGTGTGTGCTTGTGTGTTAAGGCATTTTCTTTGACGCGTATACAGCTCTCTAAGCATTTCATTCAGGTCTTTAGAGGACCAGGGTTGTCGAGAGGCAGAATAAACCCCTCTGGAGACAAAACGATGTGTACTGGGAACACACACTCTTCATTTAATGAAAGAGAGAGAAGAGGTTACCCACTAAGTACACACACTTACATGTACACACACATTATAATGGCCGTCTCCTGGTGCCATGGCAACGCAGCATCCCAAGTACACCCACCTCCTCCTCCAAAATCAAACCCGGCGCCTGGATTTGGTGGCTCGGAGAGATACACACACTCGCGCAGACAAACCCACACCCACGTTTTCAGACAGTGAAGTATGCACAAGCCGTCCCGGACATCTGAAAGCACATTAAGTGTCATTTCTTCCCCCCCAGAGCATTAGGCATGTTAAAAAGACACGGCAAATTGCAAGCCTACACTCTCTTTGTCAAAGATAGAGGAGCAAAGAGAGAGGGAGGCTGAGTCAAAACCAAGTGACAGGCTGAATGAGTGTGGTGTGAAAAGTAAAAATAACAATCCTCAGATTTGCAGAAGTACAGTGAGATTTATAACTGTAGGATGGATCAGCCATAGTAGTTTATGCTAGTCTATGTGTAAATGCAACAAAAAAAATGGTAATTTAGCATGAAAAAAAAGGCATTTTCTTGTCCATCAATGCTTTGTGCTAAGTAAAAAACACTTTGAGAGGAATAAGAGGACTTTTTCTGGAATTATACATGTATAAGGTATGAACATTGTTGGCTTGAGACAGTAATGACAGCTTTAGTCGCGTGATGTCTGGAATTAGAAGACACTGATGGCTCTTTCAGGGAGAGTGGTGATATGAAAGTGTTCAGCACCAAGGACAGCAGCTAAAGTCAGCAGTGATGCTCATGCAGCCTGTGTGAAAATGAAACACACTTAAAAGTCAAAGGGATACACTACCATATCCAATACTAAAGACTAGAGTCATGGCTACTGAAATTTCAACTTGGAGCATGGTATAAATTACATTTTAAAAAACAGTTGTTTTAAATTGTTATAATATTGCACATTATTACTGTTTTCACTGCATTTTTGCTCAAATGAGCATGAGGGACTTCTTGTAAAAGCATTTGAAAAACCATACCAACCCACACTTTTAAATGTAGTTCACTGGGAAATTAAAAAAAAAAAATGAAAAGAAAGTTATGGAAATTACAGATCATTAATTCACCATTGTTTCGTTCCAAATCCATGCGTTTTTCTTTCCTCCAAGGAACACAGAAGAAGATCTATTGAAGAATGTCCAGTGTTCTCTTTTTCATAATGAGGACTGTCAAACTGCAAAAATGTGAAATATTCCCCTCTTCTATAGTTCTGAAATCTCATTTATGCAATTTTTTTGTGGCAGATTTAACTTCATGGTATCAAACATACATTTTAATGCAACGTTTGTGAATTGAATGAGATTTGAAAACTCTTTTTATGCAAAGTTTTGCTTCAGTTTTACTGTATGGCTTCAGGCTCCTTTTTATCACTTTTAAATTCTTTTTCCTCATTTTTGGAGTTATTATTATGCTGTATATGTTTTCGTATGTGTTATGTAATTGTACAGGACTTTGCATCAACCCGTTGTTTTTTAATGTGTTTTAACTCCTATTTTGATTTGACATGAGGGAGAGAAAGTGATGAAAGAATACAATTAGTGAATATTCCTCATAAATTCATTTTTATTTTTGTTTATTGGTTTGTTAAGTATTGATATGTGCTCAGAGAAGGGTTATCTTCTACTGAGTTTCTGCCAAATTAATAAACATCAATCTTTGTGCTTGTCCCAATATTTTCCCCACTAACTGCTATGCACTGTCTTTCTCTTCTAGATGTTCTCAAAGGGACCGTTGCGAGCGGGCAAACGAGCCGTACCGTTTCGCCGCCACACTGAACCAGTGTGTGAAAGCCACAGTGTACCCGGACAGCATCGCCGTGTCTGAACCCAGCGTACCGGTGAGACCATTTATAACCTTTACTCACAAGAACATAAACACCTTAACAACCTCGAGGTTATGTTGACTGAAATACAGGAGCATGAATTCCTTCTAGCAAGAAAATTAGCATGAATTAGTTTTCAGTGCGATGTCTAGATAAACAGTTTTGGGTTTTGGAAAGCGTGCGCTGTGTGGGAGGGCTTGAACAGCGAGATATCTGGAAACGGAGGCCTTTGGGAAAGGTATATGTGTGGGTGAGATGCCAAATAAGCACGTGGGCCGGAGTAGGAGTTGCGTTCAAGAAGACAGAGACATCGATTCAGGGCTAAGACTCTTGTTTTGAACATTATTTTTAGTTTTAACCTGCTAGATGCGTCTTATTCGTGCAAAAAAGTACTATCTCAGGCATACCAGGAAGTTTGAAGGTATTCATCTTGGTTAAACTTCCCTAGGAAGCCAGGGAAAAAAAATTGTGATGTCCAGATAATAGATAGAGTCACTGTATCACAGCTACCTGATTAAGATAATGAGGCGTCCGGCTCTAAATTAGATGTTTCTGTCTTGCCGTAGCGCTCGACAACATGACAACAGGGTCACCGCTGTTCGGCGTGTCGTACGATGAAGGGAAACCATCACCATGACAACAAAACCCATCCACACGGGCGCCGGAGGAGCATGAAAAGCAGCAAAAACAATCAAATTACCTTTATTAGAAATGCTAGCAACAATTAGCCCTCCCTGCACATCGGCAGCCGTGACGAGAAATGAAAAAAAGCGCAATGAAAGGAGCAAAGGCAAAACATAGAGACACCAATCACGCCTCGTCAGTGTTGTTATGGTCAGACAATTCTTTATAGCAAAACAATGCCTTGTCTCGATGTTTGAGTACAGCTTGTGTATCTACAACAAATAACAAGACAGCTAATTAGCAATTCTGTAGCTATCGCTCTCAGCGAACTAGCATAAAGAGTGCAGAATTGAGCATCCGTGTGGTTTTGAAGTAATTAGATGGCATATAGACATTGGAAATTTCAAAAGAGAGGGCAAAAGTCAATGAGATGGTCTGATCGTAACCTCAGAACTATTGAAAACGATGTGGTAAAAGCAAAAAAGTTGTCCATGCAATCTTAACAAATGTCACAGCAATAATTGTCCTCTTCTTCAGTGGTGAGAAGACCAGCCTGCATGTGAAATGTGTGTATTTATAGCCTGTGAGCTCCGTCCTGTGTGTCACCGGTCCCCCAGAGAATGACTTCAGAGGGCCATGTGTGCTTTGAGAAGATGTGCGAGAGCATTCGTGTGAAATGCAGGAGATGTAGTTCAAAGATAGAGAAGGAATGGATGGATTGTTAAATGCCCTCTTTGAGCAGGAGTCTTTATAAGGTTAAGTCTGTAATGATGGCTGGAGTTTATGCTGTGTGAGACCATCTGGTGCGTGCTGCAGAATGAACTTTGCCCATGTGAGAAGACTGAGGTTATTTGATCAGAAATAAATAGCTTATTTCGGAGCCATAGCTTGGTGGATAGCACTCGTGGTTCTGACCTGATTTTCGTTCGAGTATCATCCTACCCACTCTCTATATTTTTATATATGTTTATATACATTATAAAATAAATTCTTACAAAAAATAATGTACAAAGCCGTATTAATATGAATAGAGAATAATTGTTACAATTACAATAAAATAATTATAAATCATAAAGTAATTTTAATATACCAATAATATTAGCATAATAAAATTAAATATTAATGTCAGTTAATTAAAATAAAGTATTATTAAAATTGAATGTATTGTAAAGTACTTATTACTATATATTTTTATAATTATTTATCAGAATATAAATAATTTATTTCAGAATATTTATTCGCCAAGTGTACGCAAACACACAAGGAATTTGTTGTGAAACTAAAGTATCTATAATGCTAAATAAAGTATCTATAATGCTAATATAAATATAAAATATTATAAATTAATTCAAAATAAAATTATTGAAATAAATTTGTCAACATTGCTGTGACCCCACATCCAGGAGTTTTCATAATAAATATATTGTTTATGTGAACTAATATCTGTATTTTATATCTATATCTAGATACTTTTTTTTTTTTTAAGCCCAGACTGTATTTTATTCTATCCACCATAGGGAAACCTGAAGAGAAACAAAAATATGGCTCTCAGAATAAAGTGATTCTTACTATTTTGTTTGTGTTTTTTGTTTTGTTTTGTTTTGAAACCTCCTGTTCTAATCTGATCTCTTTCCTCCATCTAGCTGCTGGTGAAAGTGACAGATGTTCCGGATCTTTCTGCTGGAATCACATGCTCCTTCGGGAACCTGACGGAGGTTGAGGGCAGAGTGGATGGGAATCAGATTCTCTGCACTTCTCCTGCTGCTAAAGATGTTCCCATCATCCCCACAGATCAAGGTATTTATTCAAACTAGACTATTCAAACTAAAACTCCATATTGCCGCACTATTTTATACCCCCATAGATTTACTCCTGATATCTCCTGCTCTCCATGTACTCAACTTTCCCTATCAATTGACATCTCTTTTGTTTTTTCTTTATCCATCCGTCTACCTGTTCCCCTCAGGGAGGTGATCTCTATTCTCTTGTATAGATGCTCTATTAATAGACCCTCCCTAGCGTACCCAGCAGCCTCTCTTCCTAATGAGGGCTTCATTCAGCGGTGCCGCCTGCTCTCACACTCGAGCCGCACCATCGATCCCACCGGCCACGTACAACCGTGGCTCTAATGAGCCTACACCGACCCCGGGTCGGCCTCAGGGCTACAGGCATGCTCTCTGATACACTTACGCCCATTACAGGTGACGAGCCTTTTGCCCTCTCCCTACCCATAATAGCTCCAGGGAGGGAGTTCTTCCCGAACGCTGATCAACAATCGGGTTTAGAGTCATCTGTGGTTATGAATTTAATCGGGGATCGGTTCGCAGTGTAGGAAACCAAAAGTAGAGGATCCAGTTCCGTGAAAAACCGCATGGTGTAACTGTATACGTGGCAACAGAGGTATCATTTAAGTATTCACTTTGTTGGCGACGCTTATACAGCAAGATTACACTGATTTTTTCAAAAGCTAAGATTCGTCTGCGGGCAAATTCCTACATGTGCTTTCCGTCTAACCTCTGTTGGGAAGCAGATGGCCGCATATGCGGCAGAAGTTGGTTGTGATTATCTGAATCACAATAATCCCCTCCCAGCTCACAGTAAATGACAGCTCTGTTTACCCACAACCCCCGTGCTCTTGTTGGGGGGAGCGTTATCCAATCAGTGGCCTCCCTCAGGTAAATGTCATCTAATCCCCCGGTGCCTCATATTTGCCGTGTCTCTCTTGACTGAATCGGTACTCGATAGGAACATATGAGCATCGATCATGTGTGGAAATACCCGCTCATTGAGTGGTGGGTGTGACCAATTCTATTCTTAGTTTATTTCCAATAGCTGCAAGGCATGAGACGGTTGGGCGTTTGGGAATTGCGTGCCAGTTATTTTCCTTGGCATATGTGCCAAAAACATGTTTAAAAAGCCAACTTTTACCCTTCAGTCCGTTCATCCCTGTTACGAGGCACGGAAACAGGTGCGAAGGAGGGAAGAGGAAAGGAAGTGGTGCTTTCGGGTCACGGCTGACTCCCACACACTGTATGCTAGCTGAATCGCTGCCTGTTTGGGACGGCGCTCGAGCTTATTTGAGTATGAAGGAGCTGGCCGCTTATCGAGCGTGAGCGTTTGGTCTGAACGCCGATCGGCATTCTCCACGCAGCCACCCTGCCAAACGGGATTGGCCTGGCTGGTGTTCTGCGGCGCTGCCAGCCGCTCCTCCGCCATTACATCGACGCTGCCGCCCGCAGGCCTGTTTCACATTAACAGCAGGGCTCAGCTGTGTTCTGTGTGACAATAGCATGTCTCCACAAAAAAAAGCACCAAATATGCTCATATTGGTTTGGATGCCACGCACTGCAGAGCTGCTCGAGGCTCCGCTTGACTGTGAGAATACGATGCGAGGAATGCCAAGTATTAATCAGAAGACAGCTTGAGCATGAAGCAAGCTGAAAAAAGGGTGGCAAACCAAACACAACAGAATGCAATGTGACAGAAATGTTCTCATCTTTTACTCTCTTGCTCTCTTTTCAGACTGGTCGGGTGTCGAGCTCAGACTGAACTCGAAGGAAACGGGTCAGATGCTAATTAGCACAGAGGTGAAGTTCTACAACTGCAGCGTGCACCAGCTGTGAGTATACACACACTTCATTTAACTCATTTCCAGAGCTAAGAAAAACTGCATGTGAGAACTCGTTAATTTCTCAATCATTTCCCCTTGATGGGTTAAATTAAGCAAAAAAGGCTCAAATGTCCATCTTTACAGGTTTCTCTTTTGAGAAAATACATCAGGAATCTCTCATGTCTCTGATAAAGCTCAGATTTCAGAGCCTTAGAACATTTCTGGTCATTTAATGATTTTATGGCTCTATTTTTATAGCTCTTTTTGATACAGTACCGTTCAAAAGTCTTATGCTCTCTACAGTGGCATTTATTTGATCAAAATACAGTAAAAACCATGATACATTTTTTTCAGAATCCTTTGATGAATGGAAAGTTTAAAAGAATAGAATAGAAGATCTTTTGTAACACTGTAAATGTATCTAATTCTATTTTAAATCAATTTAGTGCATCCTGGATTCCCTTTTCTTACCCAAACTTCTGAATGGTAGTATAGCTTTTTTTAAGCTCTCTTAAGTCATAACTTAAGGAATTATTGGAAAAAATGTTTGAGGACATTGAGGAGTTGATATTTAAACACAACATTAAATGCAAGTTTGGGCTCCTGGGTAACGTTATCTGATAGAGACCATACAGTCTGTAACACCAGCAGAAAGGGAATGTTTTTTCAGAGGGGAAGCGCAAGTAGTTTTTATCCAAAATAATAATTAGGATTAATAATAATTTTTATTAAAGATTTTCAAGATTCTTGGAATAGCATTCACAAAAGAATCTGTGACAAAAAGTCATTAGAAAACAAATAGTATCTGATTGAATTGTTTGCCACCATTGTTGTTTTCGATTGCATAACTGTTGTTTAGCGAATGTTGTTCAGCTTTACGACTCAATCGGAATTCTTTTTCTGATACATCATGAGATATACGATGTGTCATACCATCTACCCAGGGGCGCATTGCTGTGATATTTGTCTTTATGATGTATTCGTCCCACATACGCAGCCCTGCTGATATTTCTCTCACTTCCTGTGTCGTAGAGTATCAGCGTTGTGTCACAGCGCTCAGCCAGCTCACTCCGCACGCTGTGAATGTTTCAAAAGTGTTACGTAACATGGAAAAACTGTGAATGTTTCGGGCCCACGGGCGTTTGATAATATTCAAAGAGTTTCTCAAGGCTGCGTCTGGCGCCGCACCAGATTCTCGCAGTGAATTTGAACTCTCCAAATCGTTTTTTGCAGGACGCCAGTGTCACATCCCTCCCAGGCTGCACTTTTCCGTGACTGGCGAGGGCCTCGTGGCTATAAAAAGCATCCATTATGGCAAATGCCGGCTGATTGCTTGACATTTCTCAAGTGTCGAGGCTGAGATGTCTGAATTGCTGAATCTAAGTGTGCTGTGGGTTTGGCGCTCCGGCTGGAGGCATCACTGTCTGTCACAGTTCAATTCCACTTCATCTGCTGTGATGGCTGATCAGAGAGGAGCAACTTTGACTGCATCTCGACTCTCCAGGAGGCCCGCTGATAAACAACCGCTTGTGTCTGAGCAATCTTTGTGTCTTTGTTCACGCCGCGCCTCCAAACTCCCCTCGTGTGCGTGTTTATGTGTGTTTTAGCGTATATTCGTAGCCTCTCGTGTGCGTTCGTAACCACATCTCATAAGCATGCCTTCTGCGGAGAACAGATGCTGCTCGATGCAGGAGATCACAGAGCCCTCCAGTAGCTGGAAGCTTTCTAAAAGGCTCAGGAAGAGGTAGCTTCCGAGGGCGCTGATTGGCTGGCGCCGAAAGACTCGCCCCCTCCCCGTTTCCGTCGCTTCCTTGCTCTCTCACGGCCGTGTCGCCCGAGCATCTGACAGATCTGGAACTAATCAAACAAACTCTCTGTATCCAATCCCTCTGAACACGCACCCCTCGCGTGTGAAAGACCTCACACCGAGCTCTGTTGGCATTCTGTGCCAGTGCCACAGGGGATTATGGGTAGTCTGAGGCAGAATGGCCCCTCCTTGTGTGTTCAACCTGGCTCAGTTTTTGGCACTGTTTTCCTCCCACACTCCTTTTCATTTCAAATGTTGTAAAATGCTCTAATTTATCTTGAGTTCCCAATATAGTGATTAAGTACACCGTGGTATATCGCGTGATTTATATACGAATCTCGCCCCTCCAATCGGGTTGGCCCATCTGAGCCCAGTGGCCCAATGGCAAGCCGGCTCTGATGAATATTTTAGCATAATCCTACTGCATAATTTAGCCATCAAGCAGAAAACACAAACTATTGGACGCCAAAGTGCTATAGAGGTTTATAGCTCTGGAAGCGTCTCCAAGATTCCTCAACATCAAATATATGACATGTTCCTCTACAAATAGAACAAGGCCTGCTCGCTCTGTCATGGCTTTACTTCTGAATCGGAGGGACTGATGTAAGTGTGTTATTGGAATGTGTTGGTATTATGGATTCTGCACGTGTTTTTTTTCTCGTAAGCTGTGCTCATCTGCATATAAATGATGAATAGAAAGCTTTCCGCTGCAGTCATGCACACAGATACATGCAAACACACATTCTCGTAATGTATGGCCGTATTCTCACGTGGTTTGCCTGCTGCATATTGGAATACTGATTATACAGCTAAGTAGAGATGGCACACAGGAAGTGAAGCGATACAGGGATCACAACCCTGGTTTATCTCAATTTTGGCCTTAAATGAAACACTTAACCTCATGTTGCTCCCGTGAGATGGTGCTCGCAATTAACGCACCGTGAATTGCTGAATAACAACCAAAAAAAAACAGCTGTGCGTTCAAACACTTGTCTGTACCGGTAAATTAAATAATTGCCAATTTCCCTTAAGTTGACTGTTTACGCCTTTACATGAGTTTCAAATACCATGTGATGATCCACGTTTAATTAAAAATGAATTTGATTGTTCTAAACCAGTTTTGGTGTGAAAAACCATTTCAGATAATTTTATACTGTCTTGGCTTTTTGTTGTTATTCAGATGTTGAAATCAGAGTCATAAGTTCTGTATTGGGTGTAATTGTGATTGTATTCTTATATTTTATATAAGATGTGTATATATTAATCTTCAACAGTTGTCTCAGATATTCAACATATTCTAGTATTTAGAATAATATAAATATAGCATTATACTTACAGGATATAAATATTACAAATAATATATAATATTATACTTTTCTGTAAATATATTTTTATTTTATTTCATTATTTATTTTATTTTTGGTAACACTTTATTTTAAGGTATCCTTGTTATACATGTTACATGTGCTTACTATTTTAATAACAATAAATTATGCATAATAATACGCAAGTAACGCTAAACCAAACCTATATATAGGTTTATAACTATATAAACCTACATAACTATATTGTAAGTACATGTAGTTGATTAATATTTACCAGTACTTAAATGTATAATTACACTGTAACAAGAACACCTTATTTTTTATTTAACAGTTTTCTGTACCATTTTGGGCTACAGTTAACACAAGTATATTGCTATCATCAAAGGCAAAACTAGTTTCTTTGTTTAGCAGCACCGGACTTGCACTGCTCTTAATGACTCTCTGCTAAATGTACATTTAACCTATGGACTAGACTTTTCTTTTTAGAAGGACAATAAAACACAATTACTTTTGTTAACTATTATAATACTTAGCATCACAATTATTGCGATTAGAATTAGATTGCCAAGATCATTCCATATTTACGCAGGCACTCCACTGTCTCACTCACAGACAATATAGTCCTAATGCAAATCATATGTCGTGGCATGACTATGTCTTAATAAAGTCTGTCTCAGTTCTAAAGTGATAATTTTACCTCTGAGTTTTAACCTTTGCAGAGCCGCAGTACGTCTGTATGTGGGTTTCAGTGGCACAGCGCTATCCAACAGCACATGCAAATTTCCGCAGCACACTTTTAATTTATTCAGCATTAAGCCGCAAAGGTCAAGGACACAGCAGTGCTGGTCTCAAAAGGCACAACCTGCTCCCCATTGCTAATCTAAAACCCAGAGCTACGTTTTATGCTGACTACTTTCCCAGTACCCTCAAAAAAGGGCTTTGGATCATAAATCAGGGACATCATGAGAGTGGTAATAATACTTTATTCTGTCTTTCTCTCTCTCTCGCACGCTCTTTCCATCTGTTTAGGTGTCTTTCCTGTGTGACCAGTTCCTTCCGCTGCCACTGGTGCAAGTACAGAAACCTCTGCACCCACGACCCCTCCAGCTGCTCTTTCCAGGAGGGACGCGTCAACGCTTCAGAGGTACACACACAAACACACAGTGTGTTGAGGTTAGAGTCTCTCAGTAGAAAATCTACAGGATCACAAACCTCTGGGGAAGAGCTTCCAATAATAGCTGCTGAAAAGTGTGTGTGAAGTCGACGGTCGCCTCACTAGAGAGCGTGCGCGTGTGTGTGTGTGTGTGTGTGTGTGTGTGTTTGCAGGTGTTCAGCTGATCAATGTGCTACATTACACCCTGTCAGGTGGTAAACACACTTGCTCACCCTCTCACAGCGAGCAATTAGCAGTCGATATCCGGAATATTCTCCCTCACGGCACACACAGACTTCCCACTTATTCACACACAGCCATATGCACAAAATAAACACACATACTTATACTTACACAGGCAAAAACTCCTTACGGTGCACCATCACTCATGGTGTGTGTGTGTGTGTGTGTGTGTGTGTGTGTGCATGTGCATTTGCATTTTCCTATGTGCAGGCTTATATGTGTATAAGTGTATGTTTGTGTATCTTTGTGTGTTTTTAAACTTATACTTTAGGGAGGAAATTGCTGTCCTAGAAGTTAGCTAAATATAACAAAAGGTTATGTGGGTATCTTCAAGGGCAATAGTGGTTCATAAATAAAATAATGTTATTTATTTTTTTATTTTAACTTTAAAATTAATACAATTTTAATATATAATTAAAACTAAACTAAACATTTATTTTTATTCATTTTAATTAAAAAATATTTTCATTAACAACTTTAAGTATATAAATGAAACAACATGTTTGTGTTTGCACAAATAATTCTTTTCGTTTGTTGCACAAATTATTCTTTTAAGTGAAAGGCGCAACATTTTTAATTAATGTTGCCTTCGTAATTTATTTCTTTAGATAGATGATACCATGTCCCCACTTTTCAAAACGCTTATGAATCACACAGAATGGAGTGTATTGAAAATCTGAAATAGCACAAAGTTTCCTGTAAGGGGTGTGGTTAGGTGTAGGGTTGGTGTAGAGCAATAGCACATACAGTTTGTACAGTATAAAAACCATTACGCCTATGGGATGTCCCCACTTTTCACAAAAACAAACGTGTGTGTTTGTGTGTGTGTAAGAGATATTAGGTATTAGAGAGACACTAGGGATGCCTCTCACAGGCTGACCTACTAGCGTACATCTCCACACACAGCTTTTAGAGAGTAACACGTCAACATGCTTTTAAAGAGCACCTAAGGTTTTGCTGTGTGTGTGTGTGTGAGCATAGGGAGCATGTGTGAAGCTGAAGTGTGTTCATTTCTTTGTGCACTATATGTTTCTATAAGGCTCTATCAATTTAGCTTTCATGTTCTCTACTGAGTACACTCGGGTGGTTTAGGATTTTATGTGTTTGCATGTGTTTGTTTTGACTACCCGTTCACCTCTCGCTCCCTTCACTCCTTTAGGACTGTCCTCAACTGGTCCGCTCTGAGGAGATCCTGATACCGGCAGGGGAGGTGAAGCCCATCACACTGAAAGCCCGGAACCTTCCACAACCTCAGTCGGGTCAGCGCGGCTACGAGTGTGTTTTACACATACAAGGAGTCAGTCACAGAGTCACGGCGCTCAGATTCAACAGCTCCAGTGTGCAGTGCCAGAACAGCTCGGTATGTGTTTGGGTTTGCATGGCAAAGATCATAATGAAATCTCAGTTATTTCTCTTAGACATCAATAAGATTTTATTGAAAACAAACTGAGACTTATCTTTAAGTCTCCTGGAGCCTGTACCATGATGGTAGATTAACAAATTCAGAGCTACGGGATTAGTTTTGAGTTGACAAAACCAAACCACTCCAATCCGGCTTTCTTGGTACCATGATTCTGATCATCAACTTTCTTTGTCAACTCAGGCTTTGATCCTGAGTTTGTGGAGCACGTGCACATGAATGTGCAACATCAGTGGCGAACAGCCAATCACAAGACTTGGTTAAAAGTGAAAGGTTTTGCTAAAGGTTAAGAGATTGAAGAATATGATGAATTTAAATGCATTTACAATGAAAAAGTACTTGTTCATGAAAGAGGACAAATAAAAGAAATGATCTTGCTTTATCAGTGCAGTCACAAGTGAAACTTAAGTTAGTTTATATAGTTGGAAATATAGTGATAGAGACTCGAACATGTAAGGTCACAGTCATTTTTAAAGCGTTATCTATTGATTCTACAACTTATTTATATTATATTCAATATATTAACATTCATTTATAATAACTGTTAAACTAAAATTGCTCGTGTGTAATGGATTAATAATAATATAAATCATATAATTAAATAAATCATACACTGTAAAAAGTGATAAGCTGACTCAAATTTTTAAGTAAATGATAATTAAAAAAATAAGTTATTTAAATTGTCAAGTTCACTTAACTTTTTTTTTTATTATTACATTATTAATAAAAATAATGTAATAATGTAGGGTTTCCTACATTTTTTTTAAGTTAAGTCAACTTTCACTTTTTACAGTGTAGAAAATAACTCTAAGTAATTATCATTAAAGCCAGACCTTTTTTTTTTTTTTAGTACTAGTGACCTTTAATTTGGAGCAAGATAAACTGGGGGAGTGACTTTTTTGTGTTAGACATGTGTCAGTTTGTTCACATCTGATTGGTCCAAATTCAGTTTGAGATCTCTAATCCAGAACATAACCTGCCCCGGAGCAGGTTAGCTATGCAGTGTAAGTTACTATGGTATTGAATGCAGCTAAATGCCAAGCTACTTTCATGGTACCCAAAACCCAGGATTGGTGCAAACTAAACTGAAATTTACCTGGCTAGCCAGCTAATCCGGCTTCATGGTACAGGCCTCTGCTTTTCTCTCATAAGAAAGAGTCCAGAGTTTCATAAGAGATCTCAACAGTGTCTCAAACTGTGCTCAGATTTGTTAGGATACAGCATCTAGTGAATAATCAAAAGTGCAAGATCTCTGTATTACCTTAATCATTTCTCATAAAAGTCTTCCAAAACCAAATTATCTGAGCTATACTTACCAGATTGGTTTTGTAGCTCCATGCTGTTAGAAAAAATCCTGAGTTTCAGAAGAGATCTCAAAAGTCTCAAATTGAGCACATATTTGCAACGATAATAAGACATCAGATTCTTTCTAAACCTAAACGATCTGAGCTACACTATTCGCATTATTTTGAAACACTGTACTCGTACTGTACATCAGCAGTTGCCTCGTTTGTTTCTCCTAAGGAAAAACAAAAATGATACTTACAGTGCATTAAATGTATCTACGATAATCTAAGCTATGAAAGACAGCAATTAATGCCTCAATTTGATCTTAACCTAGTTCCAGAAAAGCACAGATTTTAGCTAATTAAGCACTGGTTACCTGTGTATGGTGTTATATTGAACAGAATCGTGAAAAGAACACAGCCAAGGTATATTTTACCTTTCTACCTCCACCTTTCACTCTCTTTCAGTCATAATCTTTCAAACGAACACACACACATAATGAGATGAAGGCGATTAGAGCTCAGTGTCCAAGCTGTAGAAAATAGGAGTGTTGAAAGTCTTCCTTATTCCTCAGACTGATGATGCAAGTCTGGAGTAACTCAATGAGAGCACTAATGCAGTCAAACCGCCTCTCTTTCCCTCTCTTTTTCTCTTTTTCTCTCTCATGTTATTTGCTTGTGTACTTTGCCGTTTATTCCTTCCCTTTTTGGCTGCAAGTTGTAATCAATAATTGACACAGGCAAAGACTAAATCCAATAAAAAATTTAATAAACTTTACATTATCTCAGCATTTGCACTGTCAGGAAAATGTTGTAAGCTTTTTCGATCTCTCCGTCTCTCTGCAGTATCTGTATGAAGGGATGAGAATCAGTGAGCTGCCGGTGGATTTCTCAGTGGTGTGGAATGGAAACTTCATCATTGACAATCCTGAGAACATCAAAGGTAATAATGTGTTCTAAACCAAAATAATGTGTTTTTAAACCAAAACTCTATAACCTATCTAATCCTCCCAGAATGATTCTGCCCTAAATAAAATTTGAGGTGATTGATTGGACTGATTATTATTCATTCCATGTTTTTATTTAAAAAAAAAAAAAAAACGACTTTTCTCATGCTTCAGCAAAACCTCTTAAGCATCACGGTTGTGCTGAGCTTCATGATTTCATCAGTCTTGATACATTTATGATCAATAGCTCTGCTAAACTGTCAGATAGGTCAACCTAAGTCAGAATACTTTATAAAAACTTTTCCACCAAATAGCATTCATTTAAAAACACTTCAGTAATTTCTGCATGTATCCCACAGTGCACCTGTACAAGTGTGGCGCTCAGAGGGACAGCTGCGGCGTGTGTTTGAAGGCTGAGAGGAAGTTTCAGTGTGGTTGGTGCAGTATGGAGGGCCGCTGTTCCCTACGCCAGCACTGTCCCATGTCCAACCCCTACACCAGTCGCTGGCTTCACCTCGCCAGCACAAACGTCAAGTGCACCAACCCTCGAATCACTGAGGTGGGTCACGTGCTATACAGGACTCATTCTGTTTTTCTGTGATACTTGATTTCATTTAGGGCACATATGGCAGAAATATATCGAAGAGATCATGTACAGTCAGGTGGCTATTTTTCAAAAATATTTGAATGCTGAATGCCACAACTGACCAATCAGAGTAAAGTGTTCCAGGGATGTGTGTGTATATATATATATATATATATATATATATATATATATATATATAAGTATTTTATATATACTGTAAGTATATATATATATATATATATAAGTATTTTTATTTATACAAAAATTCTGTTTCTTTTACATTGCATACATTTTTCTTATCAAAATGATTCACGCCACGATTTTTTTTTGTACATTTACTGTATATATCATCTATATATGTACTACAGTTGTAAAAAAAAACTTTTTTTTAAAGAAGTTAATATTTTAATCAACAAATTAATCAAACGTAGCAGTGAAGCCATTTATTATAAAATGTTTCTATACCAATGAATGCTGTTCTTTTGAACTTCCTATTCATCAAAAATCCTATAAAAAAGGAAAAACAATTTCCTCTAAAATATTTAGCCGCTGTTTTCAACATTGATAATAATGAAAAAATGTTTCTTGAGCACAAGTCAGTATATTAGAATGATTTCTGAAGGATCATGTGACACAAAAGACTGAGTAATGATTGCTGAAAATTCAGCTTTGTTGTCATGTGAATAAATTACACATTTAAATGTATTAAAATAGAAACCGTTATTTTAAATGGTAAAAAAAAAAAAAATCTAAATATTTATATTTTTACTGTATTTTTAATCAAATAAATGCAGCCTTGGTGAGCATTTTGACCCCAAACTTTTTTTAATGTATAAACCTATAAAATCAACTTTTTTATGTACAAATTTTATATAAAAATGCTTTTCTGATTAAAGTATACAATACAAATATGTATTTAACATCATTCATAATTCAGACAAATGAACACACATACACAAGTGTTGTGTGGAAGAGTCTCCATCAGCTCATATTTCTACTCTGTAGTCTGACTGAGCTCGTTATTGATGCTGCTATTCATAGACTCTCAGAGAAAGGTGAGCAATGTGTATCGTGAGTAATATCTCTCTCTCTTGGCTTCTCTGCCATTTTCATCGTCAATCATACTGCCAATGCTGCCAATATCTCACGTTTTCTTGTAATTAACACAATGTTGGGACGTTGAGGGCATACTGTGAGAGGTGTGTGTGTGTGTGTGTGTGTGTGTGTCTGCTGGGAGACTGAGGGAAGACATGGTGTTTAATTAGTTTAGGTAACGCACCAGTGCTCTGTGTTTAAACTACCTGATTCATGGAATTCATTGATTCATGTGGCTGTTTGCAGTCTGCATATCACAAGCTGTTGCCCCATGTGCACACCAACCAATTAAAAAATAAGGGTTATGACTTCCTGTTGTCTGTTTTCATTTAGGATGAATGGGCGAATTAAGGTTAAGAACAGCTTCTGTTTTTTGTTGATGGAGAGTGTTAAAAATAGCATTATTTATTGGTGTATTGAAACATACACATCCTGTTCTTTGTGTGTGTGTGTGTGTGTGTGTGTGTGTGTGTGTGTGTGTGTTTCACAGTTTAACTTATACCTTTAACTGAAGGCTTTTATTTAATTAATTCTAGCTTTGTCGTTTATTTTGTTAAATATCACTGTTTTGTATTTTATTTTGTTTTATTTTTTAAGTTAATTTTTTTATTTTAAATACTTGTTTATTTGACCTTTTTTTTTGTGAAAAAGTTCAAAATATGTCTTTATATGTCTAAAAATATTACATTTTGTTTACTAAAACTGAATTTAAGAAATTAACTTAAATGCTAAATGTTTAATCATCCCTCTGACATAAAAATGTCAAATTAAAATATAATAGTACTACACTTACAGGATATGGCTTTCTACATCAATATTGATTATTTTAATGGCTTTGCAATGCAAGTATCATAACAAAGTATGTGAAGACATTAATATGCTACTACTGTATGTGCATGCTCTTATAGGCCAGTCTTAAAACACAGCACTCAATTTTATGAAATATGTAGTATTTATATAATATATAGTGACCCTGATTAATGGTTGAAGACCCAAAACATTTTTACACCCACCAATGAAAAACGAGCCCTGCATTTTGTGTTTCAGACACATGCAATTGCCAAGACCACATTACAAAGCAGTGGAGCAGTTCCTTCAAAGCAAATTAGTATGAATATTTTTAATTCATCCATTTTTAATCTGTTCTTTCCAAGTTGTTCATTTCCATTTTTTCTTCTCTCAGTCTCACTAACGCACATAAATATAAAAATGTCCTTTAGAGCAGTCGTTTCCACGATTGTCTTTTGTTCTTAATTTAGTTATGTTATTTTCTGTGTTTTTGTCTGAATATAGACATTCGTAAGCTGATTTGTGCAAATACATAGACATTAGCAAGATCTGCCTACAAGAAAATGACAGTCATGAATGATTAACGCTTCTATTAAGCAGCACTCTATCCCTCCTCTAAAGACTTATTAATATTAATGAGGCTTAAGTCCTCAGTGAAAGCCAAGGGTTCGGCATCAAATGAATGTGGAGGAAAGTCAGGCACTTGAAGCTGGTCTTGATGTGGCTCTTTGCTTCAGATGGTCTCTGAGCCTCTCCTTAGTAGCTCAGTCACGGAAAAGGATGGTGTCAGTTCGTGCTTCACAGAACTGATCTTGGATCAGCCATGAAGAACTTTGTGAACTTTCATATCAGTATTGATGTGGTGGTTTTGAGTAATTGACTATTACTGATTATTTCTTTTTAAAAATACAACATGTAAAAATTTAAATACACACAATGTAGCATAATATACAGACTGGACTATATTGAAAATATTTATATTTGGTATTTTTTATATTTTATTAAATTACTTCTTTTTTTTTTTTTTTTGGTGGGTTTGGGGTCAGCGAATGTGACGGGCCACTTAGAAATGCAGTTGCAACCATGAGTTTGTTTCAAAACATGGACCAAAGCCTCAGGAAATATGGCCTAAATACACACACACACACAGGTACACACACCCCGACACTGACAGCGAGACAGACCGTCCACGATGAAAATCATCATGAATAAATGATACTGAGCCTGATAGAACCTTCTCTCCCATCAGAGCTACAACGCTTGTCTAGTACAACACAGCCTTTCCACAAAGTCACATGTCTATTTACAGAAGAGCATTCAGCTCGACTCACTCAACCACAAACTCCAATTTTAAACCGGATGCACCACTTTCAAGTGCCTCGTTCCTTTCTTTCCTTGCTTAAACACTCGCTTGCTTGGCCGAAGTTCAAAACCAAGGCGCTCTTTTCTTTTTTTCCCCTCTTTTCAGGCTTTATCGCAGCCAACCATGGGGACATTTAAGAGCAAATAAAATGTTTAGTGTGCAGTTTATGCAGCAAGAAACAAGTCATAAGCTGAGTTTTATCAAGCCCATAAATTGCATCTCGGTGTGAATCTGGGACGTGCTTGAATCAGCTGAAAAGACTCCAATCCTGGTAACAAATCACACCTTTCGTCCTCCTGCTGCACACTTTCATTACAGCTTCCTAATTATACGCAGCAATTGAGTGCGTGAAAACCCTCTGAGGACAGGAAATATATCCCCACTAAGACTTGAACATGCTGTTGTTAAGCATTAGCTTTTCTGCATTACTTAACGAAAGAAGCTCACAATAACCTGCAAGAGGACATGATGCCCAGGTGCATTTTGGGTAAGGAGCATCCAGGCAGGGCTACAGCTTTAAAAAAAAAAAAAGCATGCATTAAGAATGAAGAGACTTCCTGTTTGTCCCTGAGCCACTCTTAAGACATGACACTGGCCCGTGGCTGGGAGTATGTCTGTGTGCATGTGTCCATATAACTCAAAGCCAAACAACCCGTGAGAACTCTGAAGATATTCTCAAGAAGTTCACATTCTCATTCGGGGGCCGGAATCCAGACACTTTTGTAATGATGGTGAAATTACAGTCAGGCACAAATTGTAGCTCTGGAACCAGTAGCTGTGTGGCGGAGGAGGCCTTCTGCTGGGTCAAACAAGGCAGCGCTTTCACCTCCGAGTGGGCGGATGAGACTTTGAAGTATTGAGTCAGTGCGAGAGATATTTATGCTCTATGAATAAAGCCCATTTGATGTCTGTAATGGCTAGTCAGAACAGCACCGCGCTCGGGGTAAAGCTGGAATCTGACGCCTGAACTATTATCACATGAGCTGATGAGATTTAATCTACAGATGAAAGCACTGCCGCC
The DNA here is from genome assembly GCF_012432095.1 of Onychostoma macrolepis. NCBI lineage: Eukaryota > Metazoa > Chordata > Actinopteri > Cypriniformes > Cyprinidae > Onychostoma > Onychostoma macrolepis. The sequence goes on from NC_081177.1 coordinate 10,462,739, forward strand.
AGTGTATACACCACTATGCTTTCATTTATTTACTTGATTGTTTTATTATTTAGAGCATAAATAACAAGGATACATCTGTAAGGATATATCTATGTAATCTGTAAAGAAGATGTGAGTCTGTTTGAAGTTGAATAGTGGTACTGCTTTCTATGGTAAACAGTATTTAACGCATATTAGTTTTAAATATTAATACTATGCAATGTGCATAAATGTTTCAAATACATAACCTCACAATGTTTTGTGTAGATGATGTCCTAGTTGTATATTTTTTTATATTAAATTATGTTTTATTATATTTTTATTATCAGATTTATATCATTATTTTAAAAGTATTTTGTAATGTTTTATTTAAAAATATTATAATGTAATTTTATAATAAAGAAAGAAAGATGTCCTTTTATTTTATTTTTGCATTTCAAGAAGAAACACAAGCGAAATATGCAGTATACAACAGAAGTAATATAAAACTTGGACTTGGCTGAAGTCTTTTACATAACACTATATTAAAAATACTGAGTAAATGTTTTACTCTATTATGAAGTTAAGTATTTGTAACATTTATGTTTTTTAAGTAGTATACAGTATGCACATGCAGAAAGAAAACTGGTTTACTATATATTGCATACATATATACAGGTGCATCTCAATAAATTAGAATGTCGTGGAAAAGTTCAACTCAACTTTCAGTAATTCAACTCAAATTGTGAAACTCGTGTATTAAATAAATTCAATGCACACAGACTGAAGTAGTTTAAGTCTTTGGTTCTTTTAATTGTGATGATTTTGGCTCACATTTAACAAAAACGCATGCTGTATCCAAGCATGTTAACAGAAAGTTAAGTGGAAGGAAAAAGTGTGGAAGAAAAAGAGGCACAACCAACCGAGAGAACCGCAGCCTTATGAGGATTGTCAAGCAAAATCGATTCAAGAATTTGGGTGAACTTCACAAAGAATGGACTGAGGCTGGGGTCAAGACATCAAGAGCAACCACACACAGACGTGTCAAGGAATTTGGCTACAGCTGTCCTCTCCTGAACCACAGACAACGTCAGAGGCGTCTTACCTGGGCTAAAGAGAAGAAGAACTGGACTGTTGCCCAGTGGTCCAAAGTCCTCTTTTCAGATGAGAGCAAGTTTTGTATTTCATTTGGAAACCAAGGTCCTAGAGTCTGGAGGAAGGGTGGAGAAGCTCATAGCCCAATTTGTTTGAAGTCCAGTGTTAAGTTTCCACAGTCTGTGATGATTTGAGGTGCAATGTCATCTGCTGGTGTTGGTCCATTGTGTTTTTTTGAAAACCAAAGTCACTGCACCCGTTTACCAAGACATTTTGGAGCACTTCATGCTTCCTTCTGCTGACCAGCTTTTTAAAGATGCTGATTTAATTTTCCAGCAGGATTTGGCACCTGCCCACACTGCCAAAAGCACCAAAAGTTGGTTAAATGACCATGGTGTTGGTGTGCTTGACTGGCCAGCAAACTCACCAGACCTGAACCCCATAGAGAATATATGGGGTATTGTCAAGAGGAAAATGAGAAGCAAGAGACCAAAAAATGCAGATGAGCTGAAGGCCACAGTCAAAGAAACCTGGGCTTCCATACCACCTCAGCAGTGCCACAAACTGATCACCTCCATGCCACGCCGAATTGAGGCAGTAATTAAAGCAAAAGGAGCCCCTACCAAGTATTGAGTACATATACAGTAAATTAACAAACTTTCCAGAAGGCCAACAAGTCACTAAAAATGTTTTTTTTATTGGTCTTATGAAGTATTCTAATTTGTTGAGATAGTGAATTGGTGGGTTTTTGTTAAATGTAAGCCAAAATCATCACAATTAAAAGAACCAAAGACTTAAACTACTTCAGTCTGTGTGCATTGAATTTATTTAATACACGAGTTTCACAATTTGAGCTGAATTACTGAAATAAATGAACTTTTCCACGACATTCTAATTTATTGAGATGCACCTGTATATATATATATATATATATACCAGCCATAAGGGTCATAAATTAGCTTTCCATTGATGTATGCTTTGTTAGGATCGGACAATATTTGGCCGAGATACAACTATTTTAAAATCTAGAATCTGAGGGTGCAAAAAAATCTAAATACTGAGAAAATCGCATTTAAAGTTGTCCAAATGAAGTTCTTAGCAATGCATATTACTAATCAAAAATTAAGTTTTGATATATTTACAGTAGAAAATTTACAAAATATCTTCATGGAACATGATCTTCACTTAATATCCTAATGATTTTTGGCTTTAAAAAAATCTTATCATTTTGACCCATACAATATATTGTTGGCTATTTCTACAAAATATACCTGTGCTACTTATGACTGGTTTTGTGACTTTTATTTTTATTTCCCATTCTGATCATTCCTACATTGTGTTCTAGCAGCAGGTCTGTATTATTTCAGCAGTTTATTTAGTTTTCTGTGGTTAGTTTGACTTAGATATAGTAAGTCTGATGCTGACTCGTAGCGATATGGATATATTTAGCATTCCATTCCTCCTCTTATTGTTCCAGTCCTGTGTTCCCAAGAAGCAATAAAAGATGCATATACTTCCACCCTGAGGTTCACTAGTGACACACTTACTTTACATCCTAACCGATTAATGTCCACTAAACTCTCACCGATACGCTCCTCTCGTTGAGCGACTGCACTTCCCAGATCAGTAAACAGACACACTTAGAAGATGCTCTTACTTTGATCATGTTGGTTTTACTTCCACATGACTGCACACAAATGGTTTATTGATTGTGGCTGTACTGTGCATGTGGCCTTCTGTCCGTCGCCCCGTCTCTCTCTCTCTCTGCCTCTCTCTCAGTGATATTTGGATCTGGAGAGGGTCCAGGGCTGAGCTTCTCTTGGGCTTTAACAGCACAGAAGGCTTTTTGGCACCCAGAGCCAAGGTCACGCTGAGTGGCCATATTGTATTTTATGAGAGGGTGGGCTGCTCCGAGGGCTAAAATGGCCTCGTGTTAGATTTATTGCCTGTGGCAACAGCATGCAGATCTGCTGCAGTCTTGACTGGAGAATTTTAATGTACTATGCAACTTTAATAGGATAGGAAGTTGCCACAATGAGTTTTACTGATATCTAATTCGGTGCTATTAAAGTGAAACACAATGCAAGGAGCAATTATCGTTAAAAGGCTTCCTTTTAAAAGGTCCATTTGGAGACCTTTAACTAGTTAAGGCTTATGCGTGTTAAATTTCTTAATTATGTCTCTGTGTTATGCAGATATGCATTTGTGTCTTTCCTGATGTTTTTGTATTAAAACATTTCAAGTGTTCAGTCTTTAAAGGGATAGTTCACACAAAAATTAAACTTCTGCCATCATTTACTCACCCTCATGTCATTCCAAACTTGTATGATTTATATTTACACTAGAGCATTCAAAAAAGTAAGAAAGTATGAAAATCAATACTTTTATTTACCCCAGATGCATTAAATTGATTAAAAGTGACAGTACATACATTTATAACATAGAAAAAGATTTTTATTTTAAATAAATGCTGTTATTTTGAACTTTCTATTCAGGATACTGAAAAAAGTATCACAGTTTCTACAAAAAAAAAAAAAAATACATTTATACTAAAAATATTTTTTTTTAATAACAATTCAAAAGATTTCTGAAGTATCATGTGACACTGAAAACTAGTATAATGGCTACTGAATATTCAGCTTTGCTATTACAGAAAAAAAAAATACATTTTCAAATATATTAAGATAGAAAAGTTATTTTGGTTATACTTTATTTTAAGGTGTCCTTGTTAAAATGTAATTATACATTTAATTACTGAGTAATATTAATTAACTACATGTACTTACTATATGGGTAGGATTAGGATGCATAATTAATTGTTATTATAATAGTAAGTACATGTAAAATGTGTAATAAGGACACCTTAATATAAAGTGATACCGTTATTTTAAAGTAGAATAAGATCAGTTGAATAACTGAATGATTCACTAAATGAATCAATTACTGAATGACTCTTCCTCTCTTGTTTCAGGTGACCCCAGTGGCCGGACCACCAGAAGGGGGCACCAGAGTGACCATCCGTGGTGTGAACCTGGGCTTGTCCTTCTCAGACATGGTCAACAATGTTCAGGTAGCAGGAGTCCAGTGCACCCCACAGGAGAACGGCTACATCATCGCTGAACAGTGAGTGACTGTAGTGCTGTAAAACTCGATGAATTCATGCTGTGCAAGTGTGTCTGAGATTAAAATGGAAAAAACTGGTTTAGCTTATCTTTAATCTTTCTCAAAATAGCAAGAGCTGGAAAAGATAATGTCCTACATTACACATACTGAAAAGCTGTTTCATGGGGAAAAAAAACACCTCGGGTTTTCATCCAGTTCACTTTAAAGCACAGCAGGATTGAGTCCATTAAACACACATGATCCAATGAACACGGCTTTGATGTCACAAGCGTAAAGCGACCAATCAGGGCTAAGTATGAAAGGCAGGGTTGGTCATGGCCTTCTCCTTTATGCTCTATTGAGTCTGTCTTATCTGACAGAAACATCTTAACAATGGCAGGGAAACATTTCTATCTGAAGGGCTGGTTGTCAGCAGTGACCAGGGCTCTTGTGAAGCAGAAACAAGCCCTAATTAGAGTCCAGACAGACCTGGGTTGGTCTCTGTCTGCAGTCAGTCCCATTTTTCAACATCTGTTTGTGTTTATTCCTGCGATTGTGTCATCCTTTAGCCAGGATTTCATCATTAATATTAAACCTCCTGGGGGAGAATTCAGCTTGAGGAACTAAAACGTGATGATTTGTAGTAGTAGTAGTTTTTGCTAGAACACCCAGAAAAATGGCTGCACTCAGCTTTTTTGTCTCCATTTTTTTGACCAGCCATTTGATTAAAAAGAAATTGGGTTAAAAGGTGAAATGAGTCATTTCTGCACACTAGCATTACAGAATTGCAAAAATAATGTTTGTTTTAAGGTTTCCTTTAAACACTCCCCTCATCTTTGATTGGCCTGACAAACAGCCCCAAATTTCCGTCATTGGTTGAGCCTACTCTCCTCATGATCCATCGCTCTTTGTCCTCACATTACTGTCTTTTGCTCAAGAAAAATTAATGGTACGTCTCAGAACTGACAGCTAGCTGCATGTTATTAAAGGTCCCATGACATGCTGCTTTTTGGATGCTTTTATATAAGCCTAAGTGTTCCCTAGTACTGTATCTGAAGTCTCTTTCCCGAAATTCAGCCTTGGTGCAGAATTTCAGCCACTACAAGCCAGTCCCACAATGAGCTTTCCTTAGGACGTGCCATTTCTGTGTCTGTAGCTTTAAATGCTAATGAGGAGGAGAGAGGCGGGGCAAGGTGGAGGGTGGGTGTGTGGCCTTAACCAGCTTGCGCTACCATGCGCTAATGTTGACAGTGGATGTATCGCAGTGGCTCGTAGACATGCAGTCGTTCAGAGTCTGATCCGGATGGAGAAGTTGCAATTCAGCGGCTACAGCAGGACATCTCCGAATGGTTAGTTTAAAATATTGTGTCCGGATACGGTACTTTAGTTGGTTTGTTTATGTATGCTGTTACAGTTATTATCATGTAGCTAATGCTAGCCATAGGCTCGGATGAAGGAACTAAAAAAATATACTACGGTGTTCATTTGTACATCCAAACACTGAGCAACTGTCATGCTTCGCTCGTTTGCAAGCCATGATGTCTCTCGAGGGAAAAAAAATATTGCGCTCGCCTCGCACGGTAGTAGCTCATTTTCTCATGGGCGGGCAAAGCAGAGAAAGGGGAGGTAACCTTTCCCCCGTATGACGACATAAAGGGACGATTCCAGATTGGGCCATCTGAGCTTTCATTTTCTCAAAGGCGAGGCGGGATACCCAGGGCTCTGTTTACACCTATCGCCATTTCTAGCCACTGGGGGACCATAGGCAGGCTAGGGCAACTCATATTAATGTTAAAAAACCTCATAAAGTGAAATTTTCATGCCATGGGATCTTTAAGATACTATTATAGTTTTTATTAATAACGGTTTAGTAATTTTTTTTTTTTTTAAATGCCTAAATAAAATTAATTGAAACTATATGAAAATGGGAACTAGAAGAAATAAAAATAAGTTTAAGGTTTTTTAATTAATACTGTATAATTCATTTTATTTTATTTCAGTTATAGATTAAGTAACAATTTTTTTTAATGGTTTTAAATTTTGTTTAAATTTAGACTATAATAACCCTGCTGCAAGCACTGGGTTAGTAGGACACTGTATCCAGCCATCTTTATTCTTGAGAGAAACAGACGTCAGCAGTAACCATGTCCATTTCAACGGAATGTGATATGCGGTTCTACGTTGCATTAAAACTCACCCTGAACTTATTGTACACAGGCATTCTGAACGTTTGGCTTTCAAGCATTTACTATATACCATTATTTTGTAAGGGTGTATAAATAGCATGTAGCGTCTGCGTTCAGGTGGAGTATGTCTCCACAGCGCCTCTCTTTGCCTCTGAAGTGGGGACAGACGGCGCGAGGGGGGAAACGCGTGGTAATTGAAATGCGCGGCGTGCTGCCGGCTGTAGGAGGGAGATTTGTCAGCCCTTCTCTCTTCTGACAGCAGTTTAATCCGAGCGGGACGAAGCCGAGCCGAGTGGGAGTGGATTCATTTGTATGGCTCGGCGAAGGGGTGTCATGAGGAAATGGAGAATGCGCCATTGGACCCCATCAAACCCACAAACGGAAACGGAAAGCCATGTATCTGTGTTTTAACAGTTCTGTCTGGTCGTTTTGTACAAAATATGTACACATTAAGACACCCAAGCTTGCTGTAGATTATCTTTTGCCAATATTTTATATGAGTATCATAGCTTATGTCAAAGTATGTGCACAATCTTGTACTAGGTTGCGGTCAAATTAAGCAAAAAGGTCCATTGTTTATTGTCAATGTTGCAGCAATGGATGAAGCACAGCTCGCACAGAAGTCACTTTCAAATTCATGTGACCAAATATAACCTGTTACGAAATTTAGGATTCTCTCACAAAATTCCCAATTAGTGACTGGATTTTCAAGGTAAATCTGACTGCACCTTTACATGGCTACTTTTGAATGGCTATCAGTGGAGAAAGGTGTTTTTTTGTCCACAAAATGGTGTAATAATAGCATCTGCCTGCTAATTTCCGAAGCCCACCAGCCAAACTTGCACCACACAGCAGCAATGATTGAGCATCCAAACTTGCTTCCCAACTTTAATTGCCTTAGAAGTGAAAGTCCTCCACTCAGTGTGATTGAGAGGGCATAATGTGCGCTGTGAACAGCTGTGAACGCTGTCTGCCGAGTCTGTCAGACTCACCGCAGGAAGCCACATCACGCCCACAATCACGTAGTCTGCGCCGCATGTGTTCCGACAGTTATCCCTGATGATGCGAACACTCGATATCAACCAAACATCGATTGCAGTGAGCCCGCCCCCGCCCCCGCGTGCTTTCAACTCAGATTTGAATTCTCATGTTAGTTTCATATTTACTTCATTTGATGGCCAGTCAGTGGACAGTCAGTGTTTTTATTATGTCATTTGATCTGGCCACCCGTCCGTAAAGCCGATACCTGATCAGTCCATATGATGTAGCAACATCGACCTGCTTCCTCCTGATCAGAGTGCACGATAACGCCGTATTGATTTGTGCTGGGCGTCACTGGCTTGCCATATATGCATGTTTCTTCAACTTCAGGCACTTAAATATCCCAGGGGTTGATTATTTTTTTATTATAATTTGTTTTAAAATTAAAACATCTTCTAAATTTGCAACTTTTGGAAAGTTTTTACATTATTTTATATGTGTGTGTGTATATATATATATATATATATATATATATATATATATATATGTATATATATATATATGTGTATGTGTATGTGTATGTGTGTGTGTGTGTGTGTGTGTGTGTGTGTGTGTGTGTGTGTGTGTATGTGTATGTGTATGTGTATGTGTAAAACTTTCCAAAAGTTGCAAATATAAGTATGCAAGTGGGAAATCATGTGAAAATGTTATTTGTATATTTAGGATGCATAAAATACTAGCTATAAAATTAGCCATACAGTAACAAGCCAAACAAGTCTTGCCATTTTATTCCATGGTGGAAATTACAATTTAAGAAAAGGAAAATGATAAAGATGACAGATTTATATTGAGATGTACTGTATAAATGTCCACTATTGGACTACTAGGTTAGTGGACAAATTAAATAAACCAGTATGGAAAATGTGTTTTAAGAGAAGTTATTTCCCAAAAGAACACTCATAGAACCTGCAGGAACATATGCGTATACCTACAAAAGCGTGGCGTGTCTATGCATCGGCATTCCCGTAGGGTGATCTTGTCAATTCAGCTAATGGAATGTGTGCGCTAAAGCAATCAGGGAACCAAAGCAAAAACTACATTGAGATCAAGAGGAAATCAATGGAGAGAGAGGAAGAGTCGCATACTGATCACTCAGCAGGACTGGAGTCGACTTCCAATGCTTTGGTTCCTCACTCTGGAGTCAGTCCAGAAGCGTTATGCTTTGTAAACCAGATCATGGGGACTGAGTGAACCTGGATCTCTTTGTACAGAAGTTATGAGGCGGTGATATCCATCCATTTAGGCAACTTTCATTTAAACCGAGGTTAAAAATGTAACTTATCTTTGTGTATTTCTTCTTTTTCAGGATTGTATGTGAGATGGATCCAGCTCCCACTGACAGTAAACCCGGCCCGGTTCATTTGTGTGTAGGGGAGTGTAAGCCAGAGCTCCAGACGCGCTCTTCTCAACTCTATTCCTTTGTGGTAAGACCTTAAGCTCTGCTACATCTGAATAATGCAGTGAGGTAGTGGTGAACCTGGCCATTGTTTTGGTTTTATTAAACTGGGTTTTACTTGGTCCATTGAAGAGAACTTACGGGTCACTGTGATGTTATGCCTTTGGACAGGTGAACCTTGCTGAGGTTGCTTTGTTCTCAGAAGCACTTTAACAGCGAAAATGTCAAATCACGGGAAGTGACTCAGAGCTCAACATACTGTACCTCAACTGTTCAAATAGCTACTCTTAAGGAACAAAGACTTCCTTCTGTACCAATTCATATGGCATCAAGTCCATATCTTCATTAGTCATTCATTTTAAATATACTTTACTGAAGTTGAGTTTGACAGCACTAAAATACATTGTAATATTGTTCTCCCTTTTCTAGTTTGATAACTCCTCCTTTTCTCAAATAATAACATTATACTTTAATAGAACATGTCCTTAAAGACTATAGACTATATACAACCTCATACTCTTTATATTTTTTTTTTGTTTGTGTAAGCAAATTTGATGCAAACCAGTACTATATTTATAATATATTTACATTTTAGTTGCAGGATTGTTTGTATCTGTCCAGTTATATAGAAATCACTCCATTAATGTGTTGGAACAGTTATTAAAAGCCATAAGGTCAATAAATTAACCTTTTTATGGCTCGCATGGTATTTTTATCAGCTAATTGTTCTATTTAGCCCTTTTTAAAGTAGTATTTTTGTGCACTTTCAGTAGATTCTTAAATGATGCCACGGATTAGTGGTTAATATTGTTATTTACATGTGTATATGCCAAGACATTAAAAGAAAAGCGTGTTTATTGAACTAATGCACTCATCAAGCACAAAAGACTCGAGATGTGCCATAAAAACTTGCTAATTTACAGATTGCCGCTGCGTTTGTCATTATTATTGGTAAAACAGCAGCCCTGCTTCCTCCGTTAAGAAGCGAAGCTCTCGTCAGCATAATAGAACTTGTTCTCGGTTATTAAAATATTGAGTGATTATGAACACGAAGCACCACGGGGAGCGCACATTGAACATGGAGACAATAAAAGCCATTAAGCGAATCAAAGGAAGGATGGTTGCCATGTTGTCTCTTTGCAGAGAAGCACCTGTGGGAACTCTTGCGCACCTGTCTCAAACACCCATCCGCCGGCCTGGGGTTAATAGATAATCAACAGCAGCATTCACACGCACACTAAGGCAAACAATTATCCATACCACCACAATTAACAGCCTCTGCTAATTAGGGGAGCTGTTTATTTTACAATATGCGCCTCAGCCCCTTCCTGTATGCGTTTATGCATGTTTGTGTGAGCGTGCGTGTGATTTTCCTCCACGCCTTTCATATCGCAGTCAAATATAAAAGCAGCATGTTATCTCAAAAGCTCCGCCAAATGTTGTCGGACAACACGGGGTCCCCGAGCGGCCCACCAGTTGTAGAATAATACGAGGCGAGACCAAAATTGGTGTTAATTCATTTTTAGTCAATGCACGTGTGAAGTCGGCCACAAGCCATTTCGTGTGCTTTCTTAAGACACAGAGCTGTCTGTTTCTGTGTTTCTCTCCATCTGCTCTTTTCAGTCCCTGTATACAATAAAGGAAGAGAATTGGGAACTAGAGAGTTTATGTACAACATTTTAAAAGCCTTTTATTTATCCTCAGACGTGTTTTTCATGAGCTTGCATTACTTAGACAAGACTGGAAATGGCATGTCTTTTGTAGCGTTCGCTCTTTATTTGTGAGCTGAGCAAGCGGCGTATGAGACTTATGAAGGACAGTTGTTATTTACAGACGTCGCTGTCTTTTGTGGAACAGCCACCCACATCTAGGCAGCTTCAGATTAAAAACATGCATGTCTTCAGCTGATTCAGAAAGCCGCGCTGTCATTTCTGTGTTTTTAGTGACACTTAATGGAATTAATTATATACAGTAATTAAATGTTTTATTATATTTATATTATAGTATGTGCTTGTATATAATATAATACTATTATAATACTTATAATTGACAGTAAAGACATTTTAAGGCTTAAAAGATTACGCAGCACAACTGTTTTCAACATTGATCATAATAATAAATGTTTCTTGTGGCATCGAAGACTGGAGTAATGATGCTAAAATGACATTTTATTGAAATAGAAAACTGTTATTTTAAATTATAACAATATTTCACAATATTAGTATATATCAGTTTTGTACTGTATTTTTGATCAAATAAATGCAGATTTGGTGAGCATGAAAGATTTTTGTCAAAAAAACGTAAAACATTTTACCAAACCTAAACTTTAGGTAGTGTATGTAAATACAAATTAAATAATAGTGATATATATAATACTCAGTACTGAGCCGCACAGTTGGAATGGAGGATGAAATAAAAAAAAAAAACACTGCATCTTGAACTTGAGGTAAAGGCTGTTTTGTCTCCATCTCTTGCTTGTTTCCTACCCATCTTCTCTTTCTGTCTTTGCAGATGCCATCGGTCACAGGATTGTCCCCCAGTCGGGGTCCAGAGTCTGGAGGAACTAAAGTGACCATAATGGGGGAAAACCTGGGAGCAGGCAGCAGCGTCAGTGTGCTTTTTGGGAACCAAACCTGCGAGTTTTATGAGTAAGAATTAGCCTTTTTGAATACTGTTTGAAATCCCCGTTTTATATCTTCATTTACTGTACTCTTCACTTTCTACATGCCTTATATCAATCAAAGAGAGTTTCTGATTATTTCCTGTTTGAACTTCCTTTAAAATACACTCCCTCTAGATTTCCCCCTTTTTAACTCTCTCTCTAATTTTGCTAGCATACTTCTGTATGTAAATATCATACCCCCTGTCAGGTGTCTTCCTATATCTCCTCCTTTTCCTCTCACTCTCTCTCCAGGATCTCAATTTAAAGATGAGGCTGATTGTAGTGCTTTAAGGTGCATGAGAGCGACAACTTTAATGCGATATCAGCTAATTGCAGATTTCTATTTTGCCCTGTGTTCCTGTGGAAGGCGCCGTTGCAAGTGTGTGTGAGGGTGCAATAAGTAATGGCTTAATGCGCTCTAATATGCTGCAGAGGGAATGACTAATGCTCACTTTGCACAGGTAGCACTTTCAGTGAGAGCTGTAAGAAAAGACTGCAATTGAAAAAGAGCAGAGAGCCGCCCACTAGCGTCATTCATATATAGTGCGTCTGAACAATATGTCTAGCCATCTGTTATTAAGTTAAAACTTTGTGTCGTGCTTTGTCCTTTCTCAGAATCTGATTGGTTTGTATCTGTTTGCTTTGTCCTCAGACGGACTATGACAGAGATCGTGTGTTACTCTGCCCCTTCTCTGACGGGTGTGGGGCCGGTTCAGATCAGCGTGAGCGTGGATCGTGCACAGGTCCGAGAGAGCCTGACTTTTGAGTATATAGACGACCCCACTGTTCAACGCATCGAACCGGAATGGAGCATTGCGAGGTAAATGTACATATATGATGCAGTGTTTTAGTACTGGATTATGCATATCAGCTAGTTTGGCCAAATAGCTTGCATTTAAATCACTAATAGCAAACACTTGTGACTTTTGAGGCTGTTGATATTCACACCGTTTGAATGGATATCAGACTCATTCCTGCAAGAAATTGATCTAATTAACTGAATGCAGTTCAACAGCTTTGTTCAAGGCTGTGTGCTGTTGTGTTATTCACAGTGATGGGAATAACGGCGTTATAAATAAACGGCATTATTTTTTTCAGTAACGAGTAATCAAACGAATTACTGTTTCCCCCGTTACAGCGCTGTTACCGTTACTGACAATAAAATGTGGCGTTACTATAATTTATTATAATATTACTATAATTGTATTTTTCAGTTCATCTGAATGGATGCGCAGTGTAGCTGTATTTGACGTACCGTAAACTCTAGTGTAAAGGCGCATGGCTCGCCGTCGCTTTGTCTCACACACACAAAGAAAGATACAGAGCGAGAGAGTCTTTCATAACATGCAGAATTGACACGCTATATGTAAACGATATTCTTTGTTGTATTTTCCTGTCAAAATAATGGAGTTCCTTTGGAATTCTTCAGCTTTTAAGAACTGCCGAGTTCTCTGGTAGTGGGTGGAACTAATGCACAAACGACAATCTCTAGGTGTCCATAGAGGGTTGATAATATTTACAATAATATATTGAATTTGATAGGTGTCTCACATTGTCCCACAGAAACATTAAAATAGTCTAGATTAGTGTACAATGTTTTGTAATAATAATTTATTCTATTTAGTGTCATTTCATTCATTTAACATATTTAATATTGTGGGCATCCAAGTTATTTGACATATTTGAACTTTTTTACTTTGTTACTTTTTAAAGTAACGCAAAAGTTACTTTCCCTGGTAATTAGTTACTTTTGTAATGATGTAACTCAGTTACTATTTGTGAGAAGCAAATATAACTAATAGTTACTTGCCCAACACTGGTTATTAATGAAAATGAATAAATGTCTGACTTTTGTTTTCAGTTAGATCCTTTCATTTAAAAAAAAAAAAAAAGGATTTACACCATGTAGGGGTGATCATGTGGATGGTTTTATGAAAGTAAAGCTTTTATAAGCCACTTCTGAGACCCAAAATAGGAAGTATTTCTTGCTGCTGAAGCCTTAAAATACATTTTCACAGTCTGTAGAGTATGTCTCATGTCTGACTATAACTATTTAATGGACAAAAAAAGAAAAAAATACATAATTTGGGTAAACTATCCCTTGGAATGATTTTTGAGTATTTCACTGTACAGAACTGGACTGATTATACAGAGCCTCAACATTAATATCAAAGTGCTGCACATGATTATATACAGTAATAAAAAATGAGACAGAAATAGAATGTGCTGTGAATGATTATATAAGTGGTGCTGAGTTACAGGTCCATTGCAAGCTGTTAGAGAGAGAAAAGCAGAAAGAAAATCTCTTTCACCAGATCTAACACATAGATACACAAGTACATATTATCATGCCCACCAAATAAACATTGCATTGCGCAAAGGTTGCTCTTCCATGGCTCCAAAGATTTAAAGGGATGGTTTACCCAAAAATGTAGATTTTCATCTTTAACACCCTCATGTTGTTAACCTGTATGACTTTTTTTCTTCTAAAGAGCACAAAAGAAGATACTTTAGAGGACATTGTATGTAAAATTATACAGCGGAGTATAATTTTTTGGAACCAAAACACATTGGATACCATTGACTTCCTTTGAATGGACAAAAAAAAACAGTTCTCAAAATATTTGATGTTGCATACATAAATATACAGGTCATATAGGTTTAAAACAGATGCAGGGAAGTAAATGATGACAGAATTTGTAAAAATTTTGGCCAACTATAACAGAGTTCACATTAATATTCAACATGAAAGCATGAACAGTCTCAGGTGTTTACAGTAAAATATTTTCAGAAAAATGAAAGATGAGACAGAAACAGTTCTGACTGTTTTTATCTTTCTTGTTTGATCATCTAGGAGCAACAGTTGAGATACTGAATGAATCTCCTATGTGATTTTTCATTCTTGTGGGCGAGTGCCCCATGCCAGGGCATCAGTGGATGGGGTCACGATGCTGTATCTGTTGTACCAGAGCGTTGCCACAGTGAACAAAACAGCGTACGAGCAGCGCCTGGCTAATGAAGTGCTCAAGAGTAAACAACTGAAACACCTAGAGCTAGAGCTCCTCACCCATTCCACTCCCAGACGCTCGGCTCTTTTGTTGTGCTTTATCAAGCCATGGACATTCCCAGAATGCTAAGCAGGATCACCGCTGCTTCTGTTCCTTTAGTGTTTTCAAAGACGCATCTAGTATGTTTGATTAAATCTACTGAAGCCGGTTAAAAGCATCTTTAATCAGGACCTTCTCAAAAGCTTATTATCTTCTAAGCACCACATCACAAAGAAACAAGTTTTAAGGGCAGTGTTTGATTCAAGTGGAGATGAGTTACTTCTGTGTCAAAGTTTTTACGTTCACCCTATTCACATTCATGCCATCTTGTGTGTTTTTTTAGCGGACACACGCCTCTGGTGGTGACTGGGACTAACTTGGATGTCATACAGGAGCCGAGGATTCGGATCAAGTACGGCGGGCGAGAATCTGTAAACGTGAGTAGCTTCATTTGTGTTATCGGTGCTTCCTCAATTATCCGCCCTCACTTTTGAAATGACCTTAGTTACCTGAGCTCAGGGGCTTCTGAGAGAACGGCTCTCTCGTGTGAGCTGATATCTCACGGGGGCCGACGCGATGAAACCGAATCGTATCAGTTCGACCTCGGAGATGCACGACCTTGGGAAGTGGGATGCTTTGTCTGCAGTTTCAGTTAATTATCGGTGACTTTCAGAAGAGAGGATCACAGAATCTGCGCACTGCCTTTTTTGGGATGCATTAGACTAATTTCTGTCTTTTCTGTTGACCCATGGAGGCGGGATCCATCGTGACTCACTGCCACAGCTCCAGAAATCTCATATATCTCCTACCCACAAGCCTCTGTGTGACCTCTTTTTCAAGCTGTGTATCTGTAATTTCGACTAAGTACCCTGCTGAATTATTCAGTCTGCGTAAAGTAGTGCGGATGAGGCATTTAATGTGAGCATTTTACTTGGCTCATACCACCTTTGTCGAACTGGAATTTTTGGCCATTATTTGCAGAATTCAGTATAAAACCAGTTTCATCCGAGGCGGTATTGGTGGATAGTGGCCAGTTAAAGAGGGTTGTATTGGTTAATGGGTTTTAAAGGAAGATGAACTGCTGACAGAATGGCTTGGTCAGCATAAAGACATCCCAAAATTAATAAGGCCCAAGGGCTGAGTAGTCGGTACAAATTCAATTTGCTTGGCACTGCAGGGGGTCCAAGTTTAATTAATGGAATAGGATTGGTCAGTGTGGTCAGACAGAAAGATGGAATAGCCAGTGGCGTCTTGTATCTTCTATTGTATTATTCTGTTTTGATTTATTTGTATTATTTTGTAAATGTAAAGGATACAGCACTGTATGTTAGCAATCATGTTTATACACATATGTGTTCATATATAGTGCTGTCAAATGATTAATCGTGATTAATCGCATCCTGATTGAACGTTTTTGTTTACATAATATATGTGTGTACTGCGTATATCTATTATGTATATATAAAACACACACACATGCATCTATATTTTTAAGAAAAATGTCACGTTTATATTTTATATATATATATATATATATATATATATATATATGATATAATTTATATGAATATAAATATGTACACATAAATACATGTAAATATTTTCGAAATAGATGCTGTATGTGTCTGTCTATATACAGTATGTATATATATATACCGTATTGAGCCGAATATAAGACGACCCTGATTACAAGACAATCCCCCATTTTCCAGATGTACCTTTTGGAAAAAGGCTTTTTGAAAACCAAATCTTTTTTTTTTCTCTCTCTCTCTCTCTCTCTCTCTCTGTAAAACACATTTAAAATTAAATTAAATAATTTTTCCTATTTTAATTTTTGTTTTGAAAGTATAGTAAATACTGTTAAAATATACCAACTATGACATTGAAAAATATTTGATATACCATAAAAATAACATGTAGCCCATCTGAATTACTGTATATAACATTTAGATTATCCATCTCATAGTAGCTTGCCAAAATTTGATCAACAGTAGAAGTGAAATCTTATTGTAGTCCTCAAATCTGGGTACTGTCTTATGTTTTAAAATCACTTACAGAGGAAGTTTGGTCACATCACATCAGACTAAGATTTTTGGAGAGGTGCACGTCAGGTACGGCGTAGGTTACGGCGCAGGCCTGTGTGTCTCTGCGTAGGCTACGGCGTAGGTTCGACGCAGAAGTATAAATTGGGCTTAACATGACAGTCACGATCGTGCCGCTGTAAGTTTTTCTTTTTCTTTTGTTTTCACTCGCGATCTTTACAACACACATTACATACATATTTCATGGCACACTCGTTTTATGCGTTTTTGGCGCCACCTATTGTTGTGGGTGTATTACTGACATGTCAAAGTCTAGACCCTGAATATAAGACGACTGCGTTTTTTCAGATGCATTTCCAAGAAAAAAACATTGTCTTATATTCGGGTCAATACGGTATGTATATGCTTTTGATTGTATAGACAAACATGTGAGTAAATGACAGAACTCTACCTTTAAAGGTAACAAGAGAGAGGGTGGAAAATGCTCATAATGAAACTAAATTAAGAGTCAAAAAATATGATCGGACTCAATGTACAATAGGTCTCTGCCTGTTTGCGTGTCTTTAAACAATATATATAAATAACGTTTTGCGAGTGTGGAAGTGTTCAGAACAGCACTAATCACACATTCTCTTCCTTCACTGAGGTGAAAGCAAACTGCTATAGTCGTCCTTCCTCTGTTCCCGATAGCATAACTGCACTTCAGTCCCCAGCTGTACAGATGTACCCGTGTGCGAGTAGTTCTCCTGAAAGTCACTTTTAGTAAAAGAGACACCGACTGCGCAATGAGGAGTGACAGAAGCCCCGCGTTCCTCCACGCTTCACAGAGCCCAGAGCTCTTAGAGTTCTTAAAGGGACTCCTGAAATATGTTGTGTGGGCGCTGTCTGATGTGTCAGGTGCTAGTGCTGTCTCTTTCTTTCTTTCTCTTTCTTACTTTTTACAACAGAGTGAATAAAACTGGGGTAGACAGAGAAAGGTTGGCTTTCGCCTTTTAGGCATGATCACCAAAGACCCAACTGGCTTTGATTCCCTGCATTTTTATTAACCGTTGAGGTTTTTTTTTTCATCCATCGTTTTCCTCTGTATTTTTGGGGAGGGAGGTGGGGAACAAAACAGCCACGGAGTCTGGCAATCAGAGCCGAGCGCCCGTCAAGGCAGCCTTCAAACTGTCATTTGCCTCCTCCCCAAATTGCTTCTCTTCCTCCTCTCCTCCCCTCCCGTTACCTGGCGGGGTTCTCAGAAGCCGAACGAATAGCAGACAATTGCCTTTGTGCATCCTGCTGTACCTGTCACCAACCCGCAATTGAGACATTAATCATTTTCCTGATTATAGCTAAAAGATTAGTTTTTCTACCTTTGTCTTCTCTTGAGGAGGAGAAGAAGAAAAAAAATCACTTGACACGTGCACCGGTGGAGAGATTCGGTAATGAAGTCTGGAGACGGATTCCTAAAGCGTTGCGCACCGCTATCTGAGCCGATCACAAAGGCACTTCAGTTTTTTCCTTCTAAAACGAAGCGATCAGACACTCCCACCAATCAGTGTCAAAGACCTCCCCAGATACCTCAGATAAGAGCACGCTCGCAAAAAAACCAACATGAAGAACATGAACTATGGATGATAAAAGCATCTTAGCATTTAACAGAGCCACAGGCGTTTTTCTACAGTCGTGCAGATGCTTATAGTTGTTCTACATTCGCTCTTATTTCCAGCCGTCTCATTTTTTTGCCATTGTATGGTTACACGCGCATGTACTTGAAAAACAAAGGGCATAATTCAGAGCTGGTGGGCAGCTCTGCTCAGTCATTACCATGAAATGTTTTATTCTCCTGTGTCAGTTTGCTGTGGTGGGTTCAGAAGAAGATATCATGCTGTTCATACTGTACATCACCTCCAGAGTTTCAATCGAGCAGAGAAGGCTCATGTTTTAAAGGAATAGTTTTATATATATAAATATAAATTTTATATATATAAAACTATGCACTTCGAAATTTTTGCACGTTAAAAATAAATACGACCTAACATTGTGTCAGTCACATTTACACACGCATCGGACTCAGCGTGGAAGGTTTCTGTGCATGACGAATTTTTAGGATGGTGAATACGAAAAAACACATATGAAAACTTTGCACTTAGTGGACCTTAAATGTAAAGGATTAATTCAGCCAAAAAAAGTTACACTTTGTTTTGTGTTCTTGTTACAGTGTAATTATACATTTAAGTACTGAGTAGTATTAATTAACTACATGTACTTATTAAATGGTTAGGGTTTGGCTTACTTGCATGTAATTCTGAATAATTAAGTGTTATCATAATAGTAAAGTACATGTAACGTGTAACAATGACACGTTAGAATAAAGTGTTACCAAACAAAGTAAAATCTGCCATTGACTCACCTTTGTGTTTTTGGACCCCATTGACTTTCAGTGTTTAAATACTGTATTTGTGTATATATAGCGAGAGAGTCAAATTATATTTTATACAATACATTTTTAATTAAAAAAAAAAATTATTTTTAGCAATCATTCCAAACCTGTGTCTTGTTTTTACCAACAATAAAAATCAGTGAGGTCATATGGTGTTGTTTTTGTACTCAATGATTCTTTTTGTATGGACACAAAACAGTTGGAGCATTCTTTAATATATCTTCTTTTGTGTTCCACAAAGTTGAAGAAAGGCATGCAGGTTTGGAACAAATAAGGATGAGCAACTGATAACAGACTTTTCATTTTTGGTTGAACTATCCCTTAGAGGCATTAGAAGCATTTTCACTTGAGACAGATTTTAGCCAGGGAGCACCATCTCTATGCAACTCTTTGTCCTAGAGCCGAAGAGAGATGTTTGGATTCATTAGTTTAGGCAGGTAGGACTGTGCTTTGTGCTGAGTCATGTGTCAGTCCATGGAAGAACCTGAATCCAATTATTTCAGAGAGACAGAAAAGGATCCCAATTATTTCCACAGCCAAATACCTGCAGCTACTGCAGTCTGGTCATGGAAGGACAGGAGAGGAACTCGGATGTTATTAGTCTGGTGCAGGCCCTGAAGTACAGCTATAAAAAAAAACATTTGGTTTTGACCCACTCGGTATCTGCATTTCCTTCTGCTTACAGCAGGTGTTATTTAAAATACAATTAAAACCTGCTAATTAAATCCAGCCATGTGGAAAGCTACATTTTTCCCCACTGTTGGAAAACTGGTAGCTTGATGTGGGCGGAAGTGAAGAAACAAACTGGTACAGCAAGACAAAATGTGACAACAGCCAGTGCGCGTCCAGCCAGTTTGAAACAGATGGCATGCAGAGGCAGCGCTAGGCTTTTCCAGGCCGTGCCAGGCTGGTTATGGCCACAGCATCTGTCTCTGACATGGCACTGCCACTAACGGACAGAGAAACACACATACAGTTCAATTGCATTAGACCCTTGTTTTGTCCTGCTAAGCTGGCCAGCAGCGTTGTGCGGCATTTAGAATGGCTTTTTAATTTAATAGCACAAAGGTTGTAGGTTCAGTGTTTGGTAGGGGTTGTCCACGAACTGGAGAAGTGCTGGAACATCCCTCCGCTGTCATCACTGTCGTAAGTAATAATTTAGTGCTCACTTTTATGCTAAGTGACTAACAGTACACTTACTACAGCAACAATATCCCTGAAGCCAACTGGTTTAAGTGTCTTGCTCAAGGGCACAGTGGTGGTAGTTCATGGATCATCTCTTGTGGGCCTGCAACCTTCAGTCACTTAATCCTACATATTTTATACATCAATGCTGAATTTTTATAATCAGAAATACAGTAAAAACAATAAATATTGTGGAAAAATATTACTATTTAAATGAACTGTTTTTTATTTGAATATATTATAAAATGTGATTTATTCCTGTGATGCAATGCTGAATTTTCAGCATCATTATTCCAGTCTGATACTTCAGAAATAATTCTAACATGCTGATTTTGTGCTCAAGAAACATTTCTTATAATTATCAATGTTGAAAACGATTGTGCTGCTTAATATTTTTGTGGAAACTTTTATACTTTTTGTTTCATGATTCTTTGATTAATAGAGAGTTCAAAAGAACCCTTACTAAATAAAAGAAATATTTTTTAAAGAAAAATCTTACTGACGAAATATTAATATTAAAACCTGTTACTCTCTGCAAAAGGGATCTTTTTTTACTATGTTTATAAGTAAAAAAATGCATTAAAGCAATTCATTAAAATAAATGCTCTAATATGATTAGCATGTAGGCCCTAATATCATTTAATGTTTATATCAGAAGTATCTTGTCATTTTTCTGTATTCGGTGACTGATTGAAACTCCTTTCTTTTTCGCTCCGCTAAGAATTAGTTTTTCGACAATTTGACTAGATCTGCATTTCCTCCGTGCCCTCTCAGTTACCTCACGTGGGGAGCTGTGGAGTGTGTAATGGGATTACAGGTTTTGATGACAGTGTGACTTTAGAGTTATTGAATCCCATTCATTTTTAACCAGATCCAGTCCCTCTGAGCTGCAAGAGAGCTTCTGTTATCACGCAAACATTGTGCGTAATGTGAAGTGCCTACAGAAGAGATCTGAGGCCACGGCGGCAACGTCAAATGTTGTTCAAACCTACATGCTGTTCAGTCAGCTGCCTCAGAGTTGTAATTTTGGAAGCAAGTTTTCTTTTTTGTGTTTGACTTTCTTAGAAAAATGTAGTAGGTTAGTCCTTCTATAGCTGCTTGATATTTTGCGCTATTTGGGGATGTTCAGGCCTGGTAACCAGAAGGTTGCAGGTTCAATCCCTAGTTCGAGTTTTTGAAGAATATGTACTGTAAAATAAACTTTCAAAGGTACAAAATGTTACCTAAATGCATCCAAAAGGCTGTGTTTTGCTTGTGTTTGTGCCTTATTGTTCTTTCAGGCTCTCAGTTCGTTCCAAGAATCTGGCCTCAAGGACGAAAACATTTTCTTCGTAGTGTTTACTTGTAATAGCACCGACCTAGCAAGCAAGTATAAGCCAATACCAGTTAATCACTGACAAGAAAACCATCTCAATCTCAAAATCGACAAATATCACTTATTGTACACTCCTCAAGAGCCGGCTGAAGAGGAAGAGCGAAGGAATGAGGAACCAAAAGCTATGGAATGAGATGCACCCTCGATCTCGCACAAATCAAGTTTGTGTGGTCAAAATGAGTTAGTATCGATTGCGGCTCTGGCTGCGAGGAGGCGAGATGCGAGTAGGAGGTGTGGTGCTTGCTGGTCCTGCTTTGCTTTGAAGATATTTAGCTCTAATTAAGTTTCTCCCCTGAGTGTCGGGGAGAAGAAAGAAATGAGATGAAAACCTCCCGGCACAGTCAGAGTTTCACAGCAATCAATTTTGTTGTTCGAGCGTCAGCGCTGCTCTCTGCTACTCCGAGGGAACGGTTCAGTGCCCGTGCACGTAGACTTGAGTGCATCCGTCAAGTGTGACTGCTGATGTTTATGCGGTACAGATCACAGTTGTTGCACACTTGAGGTATGAGAGGGCTGCAGTTTGCATCATTTCAGCTTAACAATGTAATCACATTGGATTCGGGGCCTAGCGCTTAGAGATACACTGAGCTTTGTTGCTTGTGTTGCAGGTTCCAGTCAAACTCTAGACCATGTTTGATCTTTCTGTAATTAAATTAAACCTCTTTAAGTACTATTTTTGTCCATAGTGAAAATATTTTCATGCTAATTAATGACATTTTCCATTACTTTTTGTTATCATTGATTTTTTTTAAATAGTTTCTCATTAGATTCTCATTATTGTAGTACAGTATTTCTTAAACCTGTTAATAAATTAATGTTAACTGAAAACAAACACCACTATGATGTATTTGCAAGTGTTATTTTAGTATCATTGATATACTATTATATTTTTGTTACTGTTTTGAATTTGTTTCATTTTTTTTTTATTAAGTTGAAATAATGTTTTAGTAATTTTGTTGTGTTCTTTCTCTTTTTTTTATTTGTTTTTGTTTCATATTAAACTATATATGTATTTATAGTTTTCATTAATTTTTATTTAATTTTTAGTTCATTTAGCACTTAGTTAAACTAAAATAAAAAGAGAATGATGCCTTGGCAACTAGTGGAAATAAAATGAATTTATGATTTTTATAGTTTATTTCATGTTCATGTTTTTAATGTTTATTTTATTTCAGGTAACAATTTTAGTGTATGTTAATTGTATAGTATTTTTTTTTTCTTTCAGCAAAATATGATTTTTTGCCCAATAATACGACCCAGGCATGTTCTTGACAGGTTCTGCTCTAGATATGCAACTCATTTCTATCTTGAAGAACAAAGTCTCATAATAATGTGTGATATGCCGAGTCGATCAAAAGAGTGTAATTTACACTTTTAATGTTTTCTCTCTTGAGTTTATTCCTGATTTTTGAGTTTAAAAGGTACTCTTTTCTTTGTTCTCCAGCTCCGTTGTTGTCTAACAAAAGGAAACGCATCTGCAGTCTTTTCAGTTCAGTAAAACACTTGAAAACAGATGGTATCAAAGGGATCTTAATGGGAAAGAACTGAAGTGAGATGAAACAATGAATAACAATTACTCTCGAAAAATGCTGATGAAAATGAAGCATATTTCTCTCTGTCTCTCTCATTTCCAGGTGTGTAAGGTTCTGAACATCACGACTATGAGCTGTTTGGCTCCCTCGCTGACAGCCGAGTATAGGCCAGGTTTGGATTCAGTCAAGCACGCAGACGAGTTTGGCTTCATCTTCAATAATGTGCAAGCTCTTCTAGTGTACAACAACACTAACTTCATGTACTACCCAAACCCTTACTTTGAGCCTCTCAGCACCAATGGCATCCTGGAACAGAAACCTGGCTCACCTATCATTTTAAAGGTATGTTTATCCTCACGCTCGACCTTTTGACCTGAGAGCTGCAAATCAGACTGTTACTATATAAGCATATGCAATGTATCCTGAAAGATCTGTTATCTATAAATATTTATACAGAAATATTAAGTAGTGTAAGCTTTTCAAACATATCTAACCGTCAATCATGTTTGCGGTGTGTGTATTAGGGTAAAAATCTGGTTCCTTCGGCCTCTGGAGGAGTGAAGCTTAATTACACTGTTCTGATAGGAGAGACTCCCTGTTCAGTCACTGTATCCGAGTCTCAACTGCTGTGCGAACCACCAAATCTCACCGGCCAGTACAAAATCATGGTAAGACATATGCAAAAACATGTATATGTCAATTTTTTTGAACACATCCACATCAAATCGGTCTAGTTTTTCTGTGAAATATTTTTCAACCCAGATCTAAACCATCTTCATAAGTGGTTTGAAATCTGATTTCAGAAACCCGTCTCAGTACACAAAAGAGACAGTAAAGACATTTAGAATGTTACAGAAGATTGCTATTTCAAATAAATCCTGTTCTTTTAAACATTCTATTCATCAAAGAATCCCAAAATGCATCAGTTTTCACAAAGATATTAAGAAGCACAGCTGTTTTTAACACTGATCATAAGAAGAAATAGTTCTTGAGCAGCAAATATTAGAATGTTTTCGGAAGGATCCTGTGACACTGAAATCTGGAGTAATGGCTGCTTAAAATTCAGCTTTGCCATCATAGGAATAAATTATATTTTAAAATAGAAAAAAAAAAGTTATTGTAAATTGTAATCATATTTGACAGTGTTTTATCAAACAAATGCAGCCTTCATGATCATAAGAGACTTTTTCAAAAACCATCCCTAAACATTTGAATGTAGTTAATAGCTTTTTCCCCTTTCTGCTGTTTTTGTAAAAGAAAACAGTCAGCTCTAATAATCTGATGAAAAAAGGAGTCTGATTTCTGAGTTTTGTACATGCTAGAAAAGCCCTTTAGTGCTTGTTTACTAGATTTGAGACCTGTGCTGTTGAGGAGGGCGTTAAATGTTCTGTTTAAACACTCATTATTTACTATTGTTGTACCGCTTGTTGAGACGCAGACCAGACCTTCAGCAATGCCACAGTCTTGTTGCTGTCACCAGGTTCCCTAGAAACAGAAACCAATTACTGTTAGTGCTGCCCAAAACTCAACACAATGTGTATGTGTATGTGTTTTTCTAGATTTTTGTTGGTTAGGGGAGTAAGGTATATTTTTACACTCTGTATCTCTGTGTGTGCATATTTATGTGTGTGCATTTATTCTTGATTGATTCTCATGTGTATATATATATATATGTGGTGTTGTTCTCTCAGGTGCAGGTCGGTGGTCTGCATGTGTCCCCCGGCTCAGTAAACATTCTCTCTGACAGCCTCCTGACTCTTCCTGCCATTGTCAGCATCGCTGCCGGTGGCGGCCTCCTTCTCATCATCGTCATCCTTGTGCTTATTGCCTACAAGCGTAAATCCCGCGAGAACGACCTCACACTCAAACGACTCCAGATGCAAATGGACAACCTGGAGTCCAGGGTCGCTCTGGAGTGCAAAGAAGGTGAGAAAGACACGGCCATCACCCTTTCACTATGTTGCGTTATTGATTATTTGTGTTCATTTGAGAGAAAATAATCTCATGTTTCTAACAAACCACACAACATGACTGTGTGAGCCAAACTGAGTCAAATTTACACTGCATTCAACATACACATACTCTTTTAGTTAGAGAGAGAAAATTATTCTGTTTGGGGATTGCAAAACATCACAGGATGGATTTGAAGTGTCAAATGTTTTAAATATTAGAACATATGCTGTTAGTTGTGTTTGTTCTAATGTCATATTCTTATTTATCAGATTGCACCAATTTAATCTTTAGTCAAAGAGTGATACGACATACATCAGCAATTGAGGGTTTCAGGTGGCTGACAGATAAGTGTTTCTTACACACAATGCAAAAGAGAAAGCGTCCCTGACCTACGGTTAGCGGGTTTGAGAGGATGAGGTTTGTGTTGACTGATTCTGGAGCCGCAAGGAATTTAAGATGCAGAAGTGTTAAAGGGGCAGATCGAGTTCTGCACTCCATGAACGCCTGCGAGAGAGTGAGTTTAAGATGAGAGAAAAGGCACAGAGAGAGACGGCGGGCCAAGATGAAGAGGAGGACAGGTGAGGGGAGACGATAGAGTGAAGGCAGAAGGAACATTCCAGAAAAGAGGAATAAGGAAACGTGAGGAGAGAGAGAAAGAGAGATAGATAACTCCCTCAGGGAAGAGTGCTGCCCCAGGCTCTGTCAGAATGGACCCAATTAAAGACATCCCACCTCCAGTCTCCAGCAGCAGGGGACAAGCACTTCAGCAGCCTGCAATTTACTCTCTGTGTGTGTTTGTGTGAGTGAGAAAACCATAAATAGAGAGAAGCTGAGAGGTTATTTTGGTTTGCTCTCTTTGTCTGCCTCCAACACCCTTCAGGAACTTCATAAAAACCTCAAACTGGACAAAACAAAGTCCTCAGAGACGCTGATTAGCAGTTCAGCGGTTCAGGTTTTGTTGTGTTTGGACCTTTAATGTGACTACAACTTAAAAAACCCACATATATCATATATTTAAAGTAAAAGTTTCTGTTCCAGTTCATAGTATTATATTTTTTGATGACAGTTAAAAACATTTAAATTCTCTAAATTATTGTTACTATAATACTTGTTGATCTTTGAGGGTAAAATATTATTTGATAATATTAATGTTATTGTTATTATATTAATTGTGATTTTTTATATAATTGTTATTTAAATTAATAAAAAAATAAAAATGTTCCATATATTTTAATGTGCTCTTGTTATTTCTTGAAAATATATCATCATAAATTAAGGCATATTTTAGTATAACAATAAATACTACCACGATGCACTTTCCATTTACAGATTTAGAATTTGATAAGAATGTGCTTTATTTTCTCTAAGCCAAATAAAATGATCATTTGTATCTTTTTTTTTTTTTTCTTTTGTGGCAAAACATGACCTGGACATTGAACTGTGTATTAAAATCATTTCTCTTTTTTTTATCAACTCCTTTTTGTTTTCAGCTTTTGCAGAACTGCAGACAGATATTAATGAGTTGACGAGTGATCTGGACCGGGCCGGAATTCCCTATCTGGATTACCGCACATATGCCATGAGAGTGTTATTCCCCGGCATCGAGGACCATCCTGTGCTCAGAGAGCTGGAGGTGGGCTGCAGTCTATATTGAGAGGATTTATTTCATGAACACTTTTCTCTACCAAGTTGCACATGCAGTCATACTAGATATTTAATATACAATTATACGGAACAGGATTTTAGACCAATGAGCCTACCCAGCACCCAGCAGTTTTGTATTTAAATGATGCATTATTGATATCAGTTCATTGACAGTCTATAAAAAATGTTTGTATTTAACAGCAAAGATGTTGTTGTGTGTTCCAGGTCTCTGGTAATGGGCAGCTGTGCGTTGAAAAAGCTCTGAAGCTGTTTGCCCAGCTGATAAACAACAAGGTGTTTTTGTTGACGTTCATCCGTACGCTGGAAATGCAGCGCTCTTTCTCCATGCGTGACCGCGGCAATGTGGCGTCGCTAATAATGACAGCTCTCCAGGGTCGACTGGAATACGCCACGGATGTGCTCAAACACCTGCTGTCCGACCT
Source organism: Onychostoma macrolepis (assembly GCF_012432095.1). Taxonomy (NCBI): domain Eukaryota; kingdom Metazoa; phylum Chordata; class Actinopteri; order Cypriniformes; family Cyprinidae; genus Onychostoma; species Onychostoma macrolepis. The sequence continues at coordinate 10,489,825 of NC_081177.1, forward strand.
CATCGACAAGAACCTGGAGAGCAAGAACCATCCCAAACTACTGCTCAGGAGGTTTGCTATTCACTTTATGTTTCTGCTTTCATTTAGTTTTTCCATTGACTTTGAATGAATACGTCACTAACTGAACTCAAATTTTTGTTGTGTTATCTTAGCCGGGCATTATAGCTATATTGATTCATGATCCATAACTCTGCAGTCCCTCAGTACAGCCCCATTGTCAGTGTCACTTATCATTTGTACACTAGGTACTCATAAAACATTCATGAGCAGCTCAAATCCACTTGTTTTTTCCTCTCTCTTGCTCTCGGCTGTCCTTTATGCTTTCCCTCCAAATTTGTATAGGTTTTTCAAAGTCTTTCCAAAGCAGCGTGTCAACTAGAAGATTTAGACTAATAATGATTAAACAAAGAGTTGCCCAAGGGCTAAGCGCAGTCCACAGCCGCTTTCATTACAGCCCCGCTTGATGGAGGCCGACTGTATTTTAGCTTTAGCTGGAGGTGATTTGTTCCCGCCGACCACGGCACTACATCAGCTATACATCACACTTTGAATATTCAAAGCAGACAGGCCAAACAAACACCACAGCCGTTCCTCGTTTGCTCTCTCTCTCGATCTTATTGAATGATTTTTGGTGTTTCGTTACGTGACTCAGCTCATTAGTAGTCACAGTAAATAGATGCAGGGGAAATGTGGATTACGCCGTTATTTAACGTGACAGACGCTGCGTCTCTCTCATTATCTGCTGTCATTAGGAACACAAAACACTAATCCCCCCGCGCTGGCAGGCTGGGCCGTGGGGATCAGGGGCCCGTGGTTTTAGATGACACTTTTTCCTTTTTTTTTTTTCTATGGGAATTTAGGAGATTATCGATTCGACATGCTCCTTTTGGTCTTGTTCGCAGATCCGTGTCTTCACTTTTCCAGGAAGCATCTGGAGAACAAGAAGCCTGTGTTAGAAACCCAACAAATCTGTTGTGTTTTCATTTATCGTTTCCTTCCTTTTTCACTATCGCATTCGGCCTCATGGTTTCCTTTTGGTGTTACGGTTAAACGAACACCGTCGTTTCTGCAACTACTGCTGGCCTCCACTCCCTCCACATCGATTGGGCTCCATCTCACTAATTTTCTTCTCTGTTCCTTTAATAAAAGGCATTACTCTGTCTCTCTCGCTCTCATTTTCTCTCGGTCTCAAGCATTTTGATTTCAATTGATCCGTGTGAACAAACCCTGCCCTTCTTGTGACCTCTTTCTGTATCTGCTCCTCATCTTAACATTTCTCGGATAATGGAATACATCTGGAGCTTGTCCCACATCAGTGAGCAATGCATTCATTGGTGTTTCTGGATCAAGCAGGTCTTAGTTCCTGTTGTACAGATGAATTAGTGAAGAATTATGGCACAAATTGATTCTTAAAAGCCATATTTAGGCATTCAGGGTGAGATGTTACATCCAAAACACCACGACTGGTTACCTTTGACCCTTACCCATAATTTCACTGTCCTCTTAATGTGTCATTGTGGGGTTTTTTTTGTATTGATGACAGCATTAATTTAAAACATGGCTGAAAAACACACCTCTGAAATATTTACCAGTATCTTCTGTTGCATCAAAACATCAACAACATCATGTTTTATGTAATTTTTAAGATTTTTTTATTTTTATTTTTTCAAATACCATGCTACCCACATGAGAACCAAGGCTCAATATACAGCACAAGCTACTTGGCCACATCTCCAACTCCCTTTTGTGGTTTTAATAACATGTGTTGATCCACAAGTATTGCAGCTTAAATTCATCGTCACTCTTTGAGCTGACAGTCATAACCAAGTGAGCTACTTTGATAGTGTGCGATCCTTCTACATATTCTTGAAGTAGGAACAAAGGATGTTCATGTGTGTTAAGAAAAATAATGAATGTCAAAGATGCCCGTAGGGCAGTTGCTTGCAAATGAGACATCTTTTAAGAATCAGACAATATCAACAGAGAGACTAATTTATTTTCATAAAGTGACCCACTTGCATTTAATGATAACCGACTGTGAAAAATAACAAGGGTCTGTCTGGTCTCTGTGGTCATCAGAGTGACTGTACGTTTAATTTCAAATAGCCTAAAGCTTAGTTGGCGTTAATATTTGCTTGTCTATTATTTTTTTAATCTTTATTTGATTATGGAATATATGGAGAGACAAGACTCAGACTTGTTCTGGGCTTCTGGTTCCATGTCCATCAGCAGGGGAATGTTATTTTTGCAGTGAAGACCGATTCATCACTTCAGTGGGAAAGCCACAATGAATCAAATCGCAGTCGCGCAGTGCGTAAAAAGGTTTCGGTGGCTTTTTGCCATTCTTTATTGACAGAAACATTTGAGAAAAGACAGGAAACATACAAGGGAGAAAGAAAAGGGATGGGGGATTTGGTGGCTGGGTGCATTCGAACCTGCATCGCCTGCAACTCAGCCACAGCTCTGCATGTATAATGCATGGTTTCTGTTTGTGTTTTGTTGTGGTTTGGTTTGGTTTGGTGCGTCTGATTCCGCCGTTCTACCTCATTTTTTTTTTTTTGTCTGAAGTTATTTTCTTGGCCAGGTAATATTTGTTCTGGGTTATTATAGTATATTTTTGGGCTTTTTCTCAAGCTTTTTTGTCATCCACATGAGCACCACGACTCAATTCGTCAGCGCTAGCCACTAGGCCACAACAGCAAATTATTTCTTCATGGGACTTTTGAATTTTCTTATTTGTCTTTCACTCCTTCATGTTAATATCTGTGGAGGACTGTGGCTAAAAATGGAATGGCTCCATGGCCTCAGGCTCTCTCTTGCTGCTGTTTGTGTGTGTGTACATGTTTTCACCTAATGAGATTTGCAGGCACACAGAGCCTCGGAATGGACTATTAGTGAGACACATTGTGTTATGTGTCGCCCCTTCAGTGAAGCATTCCTTTACCCGCCTTAAGACACACACACATACACAACTCATAAGTACGCTAATAGCTAATAAAACCCTCATGTTCATTAATGAAACTGTTAAAAAAGAGAGCAAGCAAAAAGACAGAAAAATGCTAAAGGAGGAAGGAAAATCATACTCTTTCTGAGCAGATGGAGGCAGAATTACACAAAAGCCTGGTGTGATGAAGTTTTAGAGGATGCAAAAACTCATTTAGGTGCTCAAATAGCCTAGCTACTATTAACTTTCTGTTCATACATTCTCTCACCGGGGGATAAACAGGCAATGTGTTTGAGCTTCCTGATGAAAGAAAATAGTGATTCAGTGGCGGAAGAGTTTTTTAAAGCATCAAATCAGCAATAAAGAGATTTTGGAGATTGACTTCTGTGGGTCTGAATTATAGTTTGAAGCCAGATATTGACTCTGAGCTTCTGCAATATGAAATGTGTCGGTGCGCCAGGAGAGTGCCCAATTCCCGAGTGCATTTGAAAATTCCCGACCAATTTCACTTCATTTTATTTGTTAGAACTCAATTTCCAGCCGTTTGTGAAACTAGTTTATGAGAAGCACTGAACCGGATGCTTCTAATAAACTAGTTTCACAAGGATACTGCATTTTAAAAGGAAGTAAATTTAGTTTAGTAACTTGTCATTCAGCCCCTGTTTGTAGGGTTTTTTTGTCCATCATCTTCCATCATTGATTGCTAATTGACTGAGACAGGAAAGAGACAGGAAACACTCTTGCAAGACCTGATGCAACCAGCATCAAACGCTCTGTCATTGTAGTGTATGTGTGCGTCAGAGCTCATAACTCACTAAGATTCACACACACACTCACTGAGTGTCACATACGAATGCACGCATCAGTGCACAAATACACACAGGTTCCTCTCGCTCCTGCATCCAAAGTCCCTCAGCTCACAGGCCCAGAAGAAAACAGGTAGGATACAAAGGAAAGTTGACAGGCTTAAAAGAGAATATATAAACATGACAATGTTTCGTATAGCCTACCACACATGCTGCTGAATAAAACACACAAACACACACTGTCCTTTAGAAGAACCACAGAATGACTGACGTTCTCGTCACAAACATGATGACTTTCCTTCATTTCACTCCATCTTGCATCACTCCTTCTATTTGCCCTCCTCTCGCCTCTCTCATTTCATCTCTGTGTGAGACTGCCATTGATTTATTCACTAAAATGCACCATTATTAAATAAGCATAACGGCCGAGAATATATTTAACGGCCTCGTTATTCGACAGCCATGTTTGTTCTTTCAGTAAAATTAGCATTTATCATCCGCTAATGCATTAACCCAGATGGGTGAATACCTCAAAAAAACAAATGCAGTATAATGCAAATCACATCATCTTTATGTTAATGGACTCTTAACTCCTGAATATACAAACCTGAAACCCCTCAGTGCGCTAATAACTTGGTTTTTTAAAGCAGTCCATCCACTCAGTGGCCTTCATGACTGTTTTCTAGAGTAGCTTCTATCTATCTCCAAATCTGTGTGTTCTGCCAATGAAATATGCCAAAATGGGTATCATAATTATAAAGGCCATGCCTTCACCAACCAGTACTTAAATCAGCTTGGACTAACCTGTTCTAGGCAACTATATAGGGGGCAGTATGCGTTCTTGAATTTTATCTGCACTGTTTTTAAGTTGTTGATTAGCTTATGTACATTTTAGATATATTACTGTCATGTGCAGCATAACTTTGTTTTTTATGGTTTTGTGACTTTAGCTTTTTAAGACAATGTGTCTTGTGCAATAAATCTATTTTTGATATAAGAACATGGCTTTAAACTAGATTTAGTTAGTTTTTCAGCAGATATATGTCAGTTCCCACTTCCATAAGACAAATCAATAATGTAATATATCCCAGTTATTTCTTCAAAAATGCAATGACATCTCATGGATGATACTGAATGATTTCTGAAGGATCATGTGACGCTGAAGACTGGAGTAATGGCTGCTGAAAAATCAGCTTTGCCGTCACAGGAATAAATGACATTTAAAATATATTAGAATTAGTACTGTCAAACGATTAATCGTGATTAATCGCATCCAAAATAAAAGTTTACACAATATATGTGTGTCTACTGTGTATATTTATTTTGTATATATGAAGACACACACATACAGCATATATTTTGAAAATATTTACATGTATTTATATTTATATTCATATCATTTATATTATATTAAAAAAAAATACATATATAAAAATATAATAATAACATGCATGTATATATTATTTAATAAATAATAAATATACACAGTACACACACATATAATATGCAAACAAAAACATTTATTTTGGATTTGATTAATCACGATTAATCGTTTGACGGCACTAATTAGAATAGAAACTAGTTATTTTAAATTGTAATATTTTTCCACTATAACTTTATATAGAATAAATAAATGCAGCTTGGTGAGCATGAGAGATTTCTTTCAAAAACTGTCTGTCATCTCACCTTGGTCATATGAATATTCGTCGATTAAGGTTTATCACCATCCAGACCTGACCTCTATAAACGCACCTCATCTTGTCTCGCCAATCAGCGCTCACTCTCACGTGTGACCCTGAAGCATGACCCCTTCAAACACAATACGCACATGTGGACACGCTCAAACACACACACACTCTCTCCACACTCGGTGTTTGCAGGCTGTCTCAGCGGTGTAATCATAGTTATTTCCACATGCATTAAGAGAGTCATTTTCTCTCACCGCTGTTGAGTAAATTGCCGGTGTGCTACCTCACCGTCCCCACGGCGGCCGAGCAGAGTGTGTGCGAGCACATAACGTCGCAAACATCGCCGTGACAATTACGCAGCTGATATTACATCGTCCTGTGATGCTTATGTGTATTTGTAATGTCCATAAGTGAACATAATACTCACTGCCACAAACAGAGCAAGGGGGGGAAAAAGTATTTTCCAGGGGTGAAAGGAGAAATGTTTTGCAGAGAAAGAGAGGTATTGGTATTCCACAGGCGCGCTCAGCCGTCAGAACGAGGGAATAACCCTTTCATGTATTTTTCATGCTCGTTAACCACTCCCGTCGGGGTGCTGTTTGTTCTCTCTTCCTCTGTCTGCCTTATCTTTCCCTCTCTCTCTTCGGTTTTCTACCTTCAACAAACCCTCGGCGCTTTCTTCTTCTCTCTTCGCAAATTATTGACCACAACTCTAGAGATCCCTGTTTGAGTCGTGGGTTTGTCATTTGTGGGTTTGTGTCTGTGTATCTGTCTCATACCTCAAAGCAAAAAAAGAAAGAAAGAGATAGGGGTGGTCAAAAGAAAAAAAAATTAAAATATGGACAAAGAGAGTCTGGAGTGACTGACAGGGAAGGCAACTAATGCTTTTCACACTTTCTGTTTTCCCCTCCATCAAAATCCAGCCATTTTTATACAAAAAAAAAAAAAGGAAATAACGCAGGTATTCTTGACGATAAGTGACGTCACTTGCTGATGGTTGTGTATTTGTGTGTTTCAGGACAGAGTCTGTTGCTGAGAAGATGCTAACCAACTGGTTTGCTTTCCTGCTTCATAAGTTCTTGAAGGTAACTTGCTTCTTTGGCTTCCTGTAATAGTACTAGTCTCATCTAGACAGACTTTTGACGCTCAGCATGAAGTCTGGTTCACTCTGCAGCTTATTCTGACTCTGAGCCGCCCAATTAGACAGGAAGCGCCAGTCACGTCACGATCAACTACAGTTTGTATGTTTGTAGGAGCTCATTCAAATAATTGGAGTCTCTGCAAACAGTCGTAGGAGAAATTTCAAAGACATTAATGTGTTTAGACTTTATGGTCGGACTTTAGAGTTTTAGCATTCAGTTGTGCTCAAGGATATTATGTTTACTTGCTACTGCTAAGCAGTGTTGGGTTAGTTACTCAAAGAATGTAATATATTACTCACTACTAGTTACTCCTTTCAAAGGTAATATTGTTACTTTACTTATTACTTTCTGGCAACAGTAATTAGTTACACTACTAGTTACATTACTTTTTCTTCACGCCCCACAGAAGTTGTAACTGTGTATCTTCCAGATAAAATTCTTCTACAATATTACTAACAACATATTTCTGCCTCATCATTTGACCAAAATCCACATTGGATCACAGTCAGAAGTTATTACAAACACTCAATAGTGATTGATAGTGGCATTCAAGTACAAGTGTTGTATTAATCTCATTAATTGTCATGTGTAGCTTGAAGTAATTTTTCTGTTACCCATATGCGATTAAATTTCGTTATGTATTTTATCAAATCACATGAGTTTGTAAGAAACTGTTTAATTTTCAAAAAATATTTTAAATTATATTATATTAATATAATGTACCACATGCCGATAATGCAGTATTTCTATCTGCTTTTCCATATTCCAAGCTTGCCTGCTGCACTGGGGACATCACATGCATGTGCGAGTCGTGAAAATTATGAAAATAAATCCAGGAATTATTTGATTGTTGGATTTTAAATCAGCGGGGTTGAGGCATCAAAAGTAACTAAGTAACTAAGCTGTTTTATGGAAAGTAACTGTAATATTATTACTGAAATATTATTAGTAATTAGTTACACTACTAGTTACTGCAAAAAGTAATATTATTACAGTAACTAATTACTAGTAACTAGTTACTGCCCAACACTGCTGCTAAGTGTCTCGAACTAAAATATATAAAATCATATCTTGCCATGAATGGGGCGAATCCAGTCAGTGAGTAGTTTGGATGAAACTTATGTTAGTAATCTGGGAATGTTTAAAACAAATTAGTTTCCCAGAAAAGCAATTGGAAATTGCATAAAGCTGACCAGTAAGTTTTTGAAAAAGCTTTTGGTCTTTTTATGTTGGTCAAAATTTGTCAAAGTAAACATGAATGTGCAGTATATAATACATACTGCATAATAACTATACACATTATGCAATAATAAACATTTAAAATGGTAGTCTGTACATTGTTGCCACATGATCTTGATAAATTAGCCACATGACTTCATTATGTTCATATTTAATGTAAAATTTGAAATAGAACACTGTTACACTGCAAATGTCTTTACAAATTCAATTCAATGCATCCTTACTGAATAGAACTATTCATTTCTTTCAAAAAATGAATGGTAGTGTACATACTATATATATTGCAGAAATAGTAGTATGCTAGTGTGATATTTCAAACAGCATTAGAGCAGTCAGCGTATAAGAAGTGATAAAGTAATAATAACAATGTGTGTTGGTGTTTGTGTCTACAGGAGTGTGCAGGTGAGCCTCTCTTCATGCTGTACTGTGCTATAAAACAGCAGATGGAAAAAGGCCCAATAGACGCCATCACTGGAGAAGCCCGATACTCCCTTAGTGAGGACAAACTCATCCGGCAACAGATTGACTACAAGACACTGGTCAGCATCATATACACTAATAAATATAGTATCTAATAAACTCTCATGAATGTCAGTGCTGTTATTGTGTGTGTGTGTTTGAAAGCAGACAGTCTGGCCGAGGGAGGGTAGTGCTCATTAGTCTCTCATACCCTGCTAAGGCTGAGATTGGGGTCCTGCAGAGGGTGTGAAATTAGATTTCTCGGGCCAGGAAATGGCCTTTTCCAGAGCCACGCTCCACACCTACGGCTTCACCGACCACAACCCAACATCTCATCATCCTTATTCTCTTTTTTTCCCTCCAGATCTTAAACTGCGTCAACCCAGAGAACGAGAACAGCCCAGAGATCCCGGTCAAGGTTCTGAACTGCGACACCATCACGCAGGTCAAAGAAAAGATTCTGGATGCCGTGTATAAGAACATGCCGTATTCACAGAGACCCAAAGCTGTGGACATGGACCTGGGTGAGTTTAACATGTGCACACGAATGTGATATTGTGATTTTTGTTCAATGTTTTGAAGGAATCAGTTGACTGAATGATTCAGTTACTCAGTCATATATTTGTTTGTTTCATTCCTGAATTAATCATTTTTCGTGAACATATCATTTGAGCGAATTATTTCTTTGACTCACTCACAAAGATAGTCATGTGATATATTCTTGATTACATTGGTTCTTTTGAACAAATCAGTTAAATTGAATGATTCAATTACTCACTCATAAAGAAAAATGGTTGAATTTCTAAATGATTGAACAGTGATTTTGAATGAATTGAATGATTTAGTGACTCCCAGTATAAAAACAACCACGTTTAGTTCCTTAATAAATCAGTGTTTTAAAATAATCAGTTGGATGAATGATTTATTTGCTCAGAAAAGAGTAACTTGTTTAATTTCTGATTGTGGTTTTTTTCAATGATACACTAATAACAAAAAAGTCATATCACCACCTATTGCCGTGGCAATGTAACCTGCAGAAAGGGTCACAGAAAAGCTTTTTTATTGATACATTTCAATATATAATGACCTCACATTTTTTGAAAGAAATGTAAACTTATTTTGATTTGATTCCACAATGTCTGTAATGCATAAACAGTGATAGAAATGTACACTTTTTGCACAAACACAAGCAGGTGTGTGTGTGAGTGTGTGACCCAGGTAAAAGCTGACAGACGGCACTGACATACTGACTCCACATTTCATTTTTGGCACACAAACGCCCATCTCACACACACACGCCACACAAAAGCCCCCTGTCAGCGGTGCAAATCATCCTTCCAGCACCTTGGCCAGAGCAATCTCCTCCATGATGATGTTCTGTCTCTGTAGCTGCAGAACTGGCATTGCTTGTGTGCGTGTGTTGGGGGTAGGTTTCTGCAGGCATCATCTGTGCATTTGGCAACCACGTAAACTAATAAACCCCATTCAACAGAGGAGAAAATCAATGATCACTCTCACTCTGAGCCTGTCTATATCCTATCAGCTCTCTCTTTAGCATTTAATTATACCCTACCGCGCATACACACACACATTCCTAACCCATGTGAAAAGACACATTCAGAGCTTTGGATCAAATCAATCTGCTTTGAGCTGGGGGAGGTTCACTGTGTCTGTTTTAATGGCAAATGTTTGATTTTTCAGAGTGGCGTCAGGGACGAATGGCTCGAGTGGTCCTGCAGGATGAAGACATCACCACTAAGATTGAAAATGATTGGAAGAGGCTCAACACTCTCATGCACTATCAGGTACAAAGGAGGACAGACACGCTCATACATAATCTCATGGTGCCCTCTTCTGTCTAACCGGGTAGACATTAAAGGGGACGTATCATGGATTTTCTTTGCTCTATTGATAGAAAAAAGAATCCCATGTACTGTGTAGACATACATTTTCAATGCAAAGCTCTCTCCCCAGTGCAAAAAATTTGAAAAAAAAAAAAATGTTCTTAATCAGAATTTTTCCTAGTGAACATATAGTAATATCCTTAAAGCTTAAAATGGAATGAAAAAATTATAATACTATAAAACTGTAATTATAGCATCTTAAAAACATCAGGAATCATAAAAACAAAAAAAAAAAACAAGGACAACACGCTACAAAAAGAAAGCCTCTGTATATCCATTTAACTCCTCAGACATGAAACAATAATTAGGTTAAAAAAAAAAATTATCTCTCACAGTGCTCCAAAATGTCTCGCTGTGAGTGTTTGGCTCCAGGGAGACAGACAGCAGATCTCACTACACAGGACAATATAATAGAGGACAATTACTGAGCTTGGCCACTGAAAATTTTAAATGTGCTGCTGGAAAAGTGCTTGTGTGTGTGTGTGTCTGAGAGAGAGAGAATTTGTCCTTTACCTTCAGTGGATTAATTACAGCCTTTACCTTGTCTTTACTTCAGACACCACAGAGACAGCTCACGTCAGAGCAGCTTTCTGATAACAGCACTTATTGAGAGAGAGAGAGAGAGAGAGAGAGAGAGAGAGAGTATGTGCACATTTTGCCTCTTTTTGTGTCCAGAGGAGAGTCCAGCTCTTGAAAGAGCTCATCATATGTGCTGTCATAATATGTGATCTGAGGAAGAGACAGACATGAGATCATACAAAGAGATCATACAAAAAAAAAAGGAAACATCATTTTCATGTCATAGAGAACTACCTTTGCAAAAATTTATCATGGTAAACATTTGCCACAAAATACCATTCTTAGTTGCTGTTACTACTGTGGAACTGTGATAACTGTATATTAGCCATCCCATTCACAAACTGCCTTTATTAGTAGTAGCTTCATCTTTCTTATTATTCTTATAGAAAATATATTATATTGTTATATAATATAGTAATATATATGTATAATATATTATATAAAATAGATAAACATACATCGTGTATATTCCAAATTGTTAAATTATATTATATTTTTATTATATAATTTTATTTCTATATATAAATTATTATTATTATTATATGATTTTATTATTTTCTATATATATATATATATATATATATATATATATATATATATATATATATAATGAAAATATCAGGTTCTCAAACCTGATTAGCTGATAAGAGTATGATAGTGATAACAGAACTCCAACCGTTTCACCGTTTATATCACTCCGTTTGCGGTATTTCTCACAATGAGTGTCATGGCAGACACCCAAATCCACTATAGTTTTAAAAAATAATACTGTTTTTGTGTCATGGAATGTAGTCTTTTTCCCACATGTTTTTTTATTAATTTTAGGCAAGGCACGTTTATTTATATAGCACATTTCATACACAGTGGTAATTCAAAGTGCTTTACATAAAAGGAAGTGAAATAGTCATTAAAAAAAATTATCACAACAATAAAAACAAGGAATTAAAAAAATAGTAAAAACAAGGAAATTATATAAAAATGTATTTAAAATTAATTTAAAACAGTTAAGAATAGAAAATGATTATACATAAAATACAGTGCAAATAGTTCGCACAGTGCTCATTAAACAAATGCACAGCTAAACAGATGAGTTTTGAGTCTGGATTTAAATGTGGCTAATGTTTTAGCACATCTGATCTCTTCTGAAAGCTGGTTCCAACTGTGGGCGGCATAATAGCTAAAAGCGGACTCCCCTTGTTTTGTGTGAACCCTTGGTATTTCTAACTGACTCGATCCTAATGATCTGAGTGGTTTGTTAGGTTTATATTCAGTGAGCATATCTGCAATGTATTTAGGTCCTAGGTCATTGAGTGATTTATAAACGAGTAAAAGTACTTTAAAATCAATCCTAAATGTAACCGGAAGCCAGTGTAAGGACCTGAGGACTGGTGTGATATGCTCAGATATTCTGGTTCTAGTCAGAATCCTGGCAGCAGTGTTCTGGATGAGCTGCAGCTGTCTAATGGTCTTCTTTGGAAGGCCGGTGAGGAGACCATTACAATAATCCACTCTGCTTGTGATAAAGTCATGAACAAGTTTCTTGTTGTTCTAGTCTTGACTGGACACAAAACATCTAATTCTTGCAATGTTTTTGAGATGATAGTATGCTGATTTAGTTACTGCTTTGATATGACTACTGAAACTAAGGTCTGTCTCCAGAATCACCCCAAGATTTTTGACTTGATTTTTAGTTGTTTGACCCCTAGAATCAAGGTATGCATTCACCTTGAGAAATTCATCTTTGTTTCCAAATGCAATGACTTCAGTTTTCTCCTTGTTTAACTGAAGAAAGTTCTGGCACATCCAACTGTTAATTTCATCAATGCATTGGCAGAGGGAGTCAATGGGGCTGTAGTCATTTGGAGATAGGCAATTTGGTTCTTTCTCATTATTTGACTTAATGGGAGCATATACAGGCTAAACAAGAGCGGTGCAAGAATTGAGCCTTGTGGGACTCCGCATGTCATGGACGTCCACTTAGACTTATGCTCTCCTATACTCGCATAATAACCTCTCCCTTCTAAGTATGACCTGAACCATTCGAGTACCATCCCAGAAAGCCCGACCCAGTTTTCCAGTCTCTCTAGAAGTATGTTATGATTGACAGTGTCAAACGCAGCACTAAGATCTAGTAGTACCAGCACTGATATTTTGCCAGAATCAGAATTAAAGCGAATATCATTTATTATGTTAATGAGTGCTGTCTCTGTGCTGTGATGCGCTCGGAAACCAGATTGAAAATTGTCCAGGTATCCATTTGAGTTTAAGTAGTTGTTCAGCTGATTAAAAACTACCTTTTCAATAAACTTACCTATGAAAGGAAGATTTGATATTGGGCTTGCCTTATGTCTTATTGTGTTTATTTTAAACACAATAAAGAGTGTACACAGAAACAGAAAGCAATGATAAACACAATGTGTACCAATACACCCTTGAACAGACAAACCACAGTCAGACTCAGAATAGTAAATAATAATAATAAAATATGAATATATAAATAAATATTAATCAGTTATCCAAGCTGTTTATGAGATGTGTATAATACATCCTTCAGAAACCCTCTCTTTAATATACTGAAAGAGGGGACCCCACAACTTCCAAAACTTATTCAAACACTTCTTGAGGGAAAATCGTATATTTTCTAACTTAATAAAATAAAGAACATCTGATAACCAATGAGAATGTGAAGGGGGCATTTTAGATTTCCAGTTCAGCAATATTAGTCTCCTAGCCAACAGAGTGACAAAGGCGATAGCATCCTGTTTAAAAGTTAACAAGGATGGTACAGAAGGGCAAATTCCAAACAAAGCAGTGAGAGCATTCGGTTCAATTCTTCCCCCTATAATAAGCGATAAAGTTTCAAAAATGTTTGCCCAATAGTTATACAATGAGGTGTAAAGCCAGAACATATGGATCAGGTTTGCTGGAATTTGACGGTGTTTGTCACAAGCTGGAGAAGCACCTTCATAAATCTTAGCCAATCTAGCTTTTGTAAAATAGACACGATGCATAACTTAACACTGAATAAGTGAATGTCTGGCACATATAGATGAACTGTGTACTCTATTGAGGATCTTTTCCCATAGTTCACCTGATATTTCCTCTTCTAGATCATCTTGCCAAAGAACCCTAATGTAGTCTATAGACTCTGGACATAGGCTTTGGATTTGAAAGTAGATTTGTGAGATTAGGCATTTTAATGTACAAATCGGATTTTAAAAAAACTATTCAAAGGAGTATCATTAGGTAGGAGAGGAAAATTTGAAAATGTAACAAGTAAAACTACGCACTTGTAAGTATCTGACAAAATGCTGCTTTGGAAGAGAAAATTTATCTTTAAGCTGTTGAAAAGAAGCAAACGTGCCATCAATATATAAATCGTGGAATGTATTAATGCCACAACTAGATTAAAAAAAAACATTGTCCAACTGAGAGGGAGAAAAAACATGGTTACTGGCTATCAGAGCATTGATTGAGAATGACTGTAATCCAAAGAATAGAATGTAGTTTTATGAGTTTTTTTTTTTTTTTTTTAGCAAAATCTCATCACGTTATATTTTATGTAACATTAATACTGTATATCAGAGCACTGCCTTTGTACTTTTGACTGAAGGCCTAGCAACTTTTATGATGGCTGTTGTTGTTTTCCTCTGCATACTGTACGTCAAGTGTGTGACACATTCAAAGTAAATCACAAGGTATCTTGCTTAGAGAGCAGTATTATATTAACTCTTGCTGCTTCCACAGAGAGTGGTGAAATAGAGAGTTTAGGGAAAGAAAAGAGAAAACAGAAGGCAGAGCTGTACAGAACACTGCATTAAAATGCATGACTCCTGAGCCCTCCACGCAAGCACCCTCACCTCTCCTGAAATACTACGGGTATGCTAATCTCCGCCGTTCATCGAGTTCCTCAATAGAGTAAGGGCATATTTTAAGAGAGCAGACAGTATAATCAGCAGCTGTGTCTCTAACATTTTGTGCTGTGGCTTCATAAACCTGTGGTCACCATGTTCTTCGCTGATTGCTCATTTTGATTGCACAGGGCTGATTAGAGCACTAGTGTAAAAAAAAAAAGTCTGAATGCAAGCTTTAACATTTTTCTCTAGGCTCTGCTGCTTCTCCCACTCGCTCGCTCTCTTTCTTCTTTCTTACTCTTCCACTCTTACTTGAAATCAGTGAGACTCTTGACCTTGCGTAGGCTGAGTGACATTACAGAGGACTGGCAGCGTGTCCCTGAGGGGCCACTGTACTCCTCAAATTTCCAATTTAAATAGTTGGAGCAGCATGAGAGACACTGGCATTAACAATTCAAATAAACAGGCCCCTGTTAATGTGTGCGTTATTATTCCTCACAGGGAATGTTGCAGCAGTAGTTGTATAGCACATTACTTTCTATAAGGTGCTTTAACTAGGATGCAAAACGATGTATTTCCAAACTCCACTAGTTACCTAAACCTAACCTTGTCTTAACTGGTTTAAGATGGAGTTTAGCTGGTCTAACTAAACCCCACCAAAACAGACAAGGTTAGATACACCAGCAGTCCTGTTTTGACTGATATTAGTTGTTTTTACCAAGGTTTCTTAAGACCAACTACATAGTTAAATTGTAAACATAGAAAAAACTTTTTCTTTTGTTTGTCTCTTAAGTCTCTTAAGTATTTTTTTGTTCAAGATTGTTTTTGATGATATACAAAGCATATATTTGAAACAAATCTTTTGTAACACCGATCAAGAAATATTTATTATTAATAAAAAGTTGTGCTGCTTAATATGTTTGTTTTTCAGGATTCTTTGATGAATATTTCAAAAGAAGAGCATTTATTCGAAACAGAAACCTTCCGTAATATTATAAATGTCTTTACTGTCACTTTTAATCAATTTAACGTTTCCTCTTTGGACTCAATCATAAAGACAGTCACATTTTTTGTTTCTGAATGAATTTGTTTTGGATTTAAATTTATTTCTAATTGATCATTTAAAAAATCTAGATAACCGAGTCTTTCACAGTGCACTTTTACAGAAGCAGTCGTGTGTGTGTGCGTTTAGCACAAGCCCTTGATGCTCATAAGTGTAAGTAAGCATTGTTGGCTCCAAAAGAAAATAGATAAACACCTCTGTTGTATATCATTGTGTAAGACGCTTGGCATAGATCACTGCCAGGGGTTAAGCTGTCTTTTCGAGTGCTGACAAAGCTCAAGGACTTACAGTCTGACAAACAAGCCTGTTTGTCAACTACTCATCACTTATACTAGACATACATTGCAGACGTACGTTATATATTTTAACTGTTAAGAGTTAAATTCCCTTGGATTTCCCTTTTAGGCATCTTACATTTTACATCTCAACACATTAACCATCTGTATTATGATGCTTTCATCCATTTCAGCTATTAAACGCCCATCATTTTGCTGTGTTTATCATGTGGCAAAGGCGTTTCATGCTCTTTGTGCTAGCGTGACCGAGCCTGCCGTATTTCAAAGAAGAGGCAGAATGGCGGACACATCGCCTCATCCTTCCCCACCGCCTGGATGCGGCGTCTGAGTTAAAGGCGCGTTAGCTTGCAGATCGCCATCAGATAGAGCACAGGCAGGAGGATCAGAGATACATGGGGAAAAGGGGTCAGCTGTCTGCTTGATGCAAACGTTATCATGAGGAAAGCTCACCCCTTATCACTCTCACACCCACCGGCAGCCCGCCTGCCTGGCTGAGGATTATCCCTCAAGGGCGAATGCATCTCCCCTCCATCATTTAGGCTCTGTACGGCCGCCTCCTCCACCACAGAGGCCCGCTGTGAGAGAAGAAGAGTAGATTGTACATGTGGCGGCACGGGTGGCTACTGTAGGTGTTGTGGAGCCAAAAATATAAGTTACAAACCCCATTACCCAAAATAATCTCCAGTGACTAATATTTGATGCTTACCAGCCATACCAGTTCCACAACCCTTGGAGGGAGAAAGTGAGCTATAAAAAAAAGATGTTTGTGAGTGTCATCCCACTCGGCCACCTCTCTGAGGTGATTCGTCCACAGTTCTGGACTCTTTAAAGTGTCTCTCCAGTCAGGCTATTAGGCCGCTCTGCAGTGAGGGTCGGCGGAGGAGAAACCTGCACTAATAGGGTTGGAGTTTATGGGGCCTACAGGGGCTAAAGTAACACCATCATCAGCCGTGAGAGTGTAGGGAGGTGAGTGAAGACTCCTAACTACCCTCAGCCTTCACAGGAGCTCAGGAGGTGCTTATCGTCTCCATTATGGTGGACAAGAGAGGTTTTCTGAAATTAAATGGACTTGAAATGTGATGTTTTATGTTGGCGGGAGATCTCAAGACTGTGACACTTGACCTAGTTCACTAGTATCTGAGAGACCTTTGGCTTATAAATGAGGATGCTGACCTATTTTCAGTAGCTTTTGTTAAATGAATAAAATCTTTTAGTAATAATACGAAATATTTCTTGAGCGGCAAATCAGGATATTAGAATCATTTCACTGAATCTCTGAAACACATTTATTATATTCTCTGTGTTACACAGCTAACACCTCCAAACCAGATAGTATGAGAATTGGCCAGGATTTGCCAGTTTGCTTTCAGGAAGTTGCTTTCTTGTGCTGAATCAAGGTTGAGTCAGTTGTCTTTGTGAGGGTAGAACTCATTTCCTCTGCAGCCCTTGACAGTTCAGATTAATACAGAAGATCAGATGGAGCGCGAGCACTCACAGAGCAGACAGAGAAAAATGGAGAGTTTCACCCCAATGTATAAAAGTCCTGGACTCCATAACCTCATCTTTCCTAATCCCTTTCTGCTTTCTCATCTCTAAATGACTCAATCACTACATTCCCTCGCCTGCCAAACTTTTCCTGTTGACCTGCCTTTGTGTTTGTATTTTCACCATTACCCTCCATTCTATGTGTTAGATACGTTCTTTCAATCTGTGTACATGAATCCAGCTGGAGCTGTTGTTGATTATAGTGTGGATTATTTATTTATGCTAATTCATATTATTAAAAAGTTTATAGTGCAGGTAATTTTTTAATATAACAGTTTCTTCTTATTTTTTAAACGCTTATGTTCAGGTTACTCTTTTTATTTATTTTTATTTATTATTATTAAAAACAATATTTTATTTAGAATTATTATTATTTTTAGCATATTTTCTCTATGGTGAAAAGCAGCAAAATTGTGCAACACTTTTTTCTCCTCTGATTTAATAATCTAATTTATGGGATGGGTTATCAGTAGTTGCTTAGCAACAGGGATATAAAAAATATGCAAGCTCAGCGCTGTTTTGTCAGTTTGAGTTACCGCAAAATTGCATTCATGATGTCCAAACCTTGGTGTTACATGTGTATTTAATTTCCTTTTTCCTTTCTCTTCTTCTTGGGGCATACATATTGCAGCTTACAGCTATATTTTGTACTATTTAACCTCGGTACTCATCTTTCCTGAATGTACAAGGCACAACAGGCAGTGAATGACGCCATTACATTTCAATGAGCCTCCCTCTCTCTCTTTTACTCCATCAGTCATCTTTGAGTGCTGTAGAGTGACGTGTGTCCCAGTGAAGGAGATCTTATGTGCTGTCATATGTAAATATGGGTTTCTTGTCTAATCACAATCCTTCTTCTGTGCGAAACATGAGAGGCGAAACTCTGCTTTTACCCGAGAAAAGGCTTTAATGCGCATTTGATCCGAGAACACAGCGTGAACACCCCTTATACATATATAACTAGAACAGATCTTTTTGAAGCACTTTAACGTAGCTTTATTTCGGCACTGGAGAGAAACCGAACAATTTCACACCGTTTTTGAAAAGCAATAGATATGTACTGAGAATCTGTTCTGCAAAAATATATTTAATTCCGAAATAATAACAACTCCTCAAAAGCAGAATAAAACGGCATTAGTTGTGCTCCACTATCTTGAACGTTTCTTGATAATAAGAGGCTGTGAAACCAAAAACTGTGAAATAAGGATTACAGGGAAAGGAAAGAAGCTTGACTTGAACTTTGTATTTCTTGTACAGGTATCAGACCGCTGTGTGGTTGCTTTGGTGCCCAAGCAGACGTCCTCCTACAACATTCCACCCACAACTAGCATCTCTCGAACTTCTATCAGTAGATATGGTGAGTATATTTGGTGGCATTATCTGTTTAGCTAATTAGAAGTTTGAAGTTTGTTCATTGTTTTACAGTACAAAGTTCTTTGAGGTAAATACACAGCTGAAGATTGGCTTTAAATGATGACTTTGTGCACAAGCCACGTGCTGCAGTTTTGCTTTGCTGCCCATAGGATGCCCAAGGGAGCCTTCTGGGCACCAGAGAATGAGAGAAAAAGCGAGAGACCATGTCAGGAAGGGTAAGACGAAGAGAGAGAGGTGTTAGCAGTTAGTGTGAAGCACAGTAATGCTGATTTCTCCGCTGAGTTTGGATATGCCACCCGTAATGGACACATTAGCTCCTTCCCCATAGCGTTGCTTTGAGGGAGTGCCACAGGGCTCCCCATCTGGCCCGTTCTCATTTTCCATCACACTGAGCTGCAGGCCACTCTCTGATTGCTAATTATGCACCACCGATGATACTTCACACAGGCGAAAAAACTCGGAATGACACGCAGCCAAATTCCACGGCCAGCAATGAAATGGAGCCCCTTGTGCGTTGTCACCTAGCAACCCTGCCAAACGACGCACAGAAACATCTCACCTGGCTTCAATTCACTAGATCCACATGAAATGCGGCCCGCATCGGCATATTACACGATTCTGTTAATCAAAGCTTGAGGATGTGTCTCACGTATATGTGGTATAATGAAAGAGTGTAATTATCGTCTCTTATCATTTGTAAACATAATGACATTTAAAGTTCAGGGAACACTTCAAACGGCCAAAGACACAACAAGCAACCTGAGAAATACTCTATAAAGCTATCTTTATTTCTCAGCCGTGCTCTCGTTAACCAACAAACCTCAATCGTTTTGTATCCTCCCCCTGAATTTGGTAGTTAAGAGTTTTTAGGGTCACGCTTGGCACTTTGATCTATTTTATTGCAAAAGGCTTGTTGTATATTTTAGGAAACTCATCAAATAGGAATGAGATGGCACAACACAGCACTGTTTTTGGCTGTTTTTACAACCTGCTCTTGTGTGTGGTGCATAAAAAGGAGCTATCTCATCTGCCAGAGCCCTGGTGCCCATCAATCACGCCATGGCACAGCGGGCACAGCTGTGCACAGGCACCCGCTGATTGATTCATATCAATTTAATGCTCAACACTTAGCAGCTCGGCTCAATTTAGCATGCCAGCACCCCCAGCCCAAAATAACACACTGCTCACACACCTCTGACTGGCTAAAGCAAGCAACATTGAAAACGCACGTTGAAATGTACACTCCAGATTATGTTGGTATGTGATCAAGCGCTTATGTGATAATTGGTTTTTACTGCATATTTAAACAAAAAAACACCCTACTATTTTTTTATTTTATTTTTATATTTAAATATTTGATTGAACTTATAAGTATGTACAATGTATTTACACATAATTGTATAAGCATCCAGTCCACTAACCGTTCTGAATTCTGTTTTGCTAGATTATGATTCTTTAATGGTATTTTAAAATACCATACTGTTATTGATTAAAACAATTGAGATAATATGAGAACTTTTTATGAGATAACAAAAATCAACAGTTTACCTCATAATTTCAATGTATCTAATAATTGTGACTTAGTATGACAATTTTGACTTTTTATCTCATAATTAGTACTTGTCATATGTTTGACTCTTTATCTGCTAAGTATGACTTGATATCTCTTAATTTCAACATTTTATGCTATAATTATGACTTTTTATGATTTACCCCAGCATTATTTTCTTATGTACTGAAATACTTTACTATACTGGAATACAATACTTTTTGACCAAAGAACAAAATCACAAGAATAATGTGTTTGTGAATTAGACTAAACTGGATGTGCTGGATTATTATTGCATGCGACAGCAAGAAAAAAAAAAAAAACAAAAGAAAACATTTTTTTAGCATCTTTCTCTCTCATCACATTCAATTCAAACTGCAAAATCGCAAATCATATTTGTCCTGACTTTTTATATTCGACAATTTAGGAAAAACACTACAAAAGTACTTCACATTTGAACACACATATACACTAGCAGTAATCCCTCAATGCCAATACTGTGGCAACGGCCAAAAGGGCTGTAAATTGGCAGTAGATTAAGCTGGATTGAAACTGCAATCCACTTCTTCCTGTACCCCACTCTGCTAACACCACCATTTCTCTTGGGGTTCTCCCTTGTGATGCTGATCTGCTCAAAATTCCACTTCTGTCTTGAAATAGCCAGGGATACTTGCCTCGCTTTGCCGTTTTACATGCCCTTTGAAGCCAGGTGATGAGGACAGAAACGGAGAGAGAGAGACTTTGAAAGGACGTGAAAGAATATATCGCACCATTGTGAGAAGCCAATCCGACCTCCCAAGAGAGCACTCAACCACTGTGAAAAAAGCCACACATCTAATTGGAGAAGTGAGCAAGAGCCTGATTACTTAACACGCGAAGATGGAGGGGAAAAGGAGATGAGATGGATGAGCGGGGAGCTTAACTCATTAGAAATCTTTAGATGCATTGATTAGGTCCTGTGATGCAGACGTTTAAAGCATGTCTGCAGCACAATGAATCAGGACGAGCCAATTATGAAGCCTTTGAAGAAGAGGCCAGAGAGCGTCGACTCATCTCGCTCGGTCTCGAACAATACAGAGACGAATCCTCTACAGAGAGAGAGAGAGAGGAGGAAAGAGATATAGAGGGTTAGACAGAGTAAATGAAATGTGAGAGGGCCACGCTCTTTCTGTTCATCCCAAAGAATGGCAACGTGGAAGAATGGAGGTGTAAGAAGATCATAATCCTCTTTCTTTGTCTCTCTCTCTGTTCCCACAGACTCGACATTCCGGTACACAGGCAGTCCAGACAGCCTGCGCTCCCGTGCTCCTATGATCACCCCGGACCTGGAGAGCGGAGTCAAAGTCTGGCACCTGGTGAAGAACCATGAGCACGGAGACCAAAAGGAGGGCGACCGTGGCAGCAAGATGGTGTCTGAGATCTACCTCACCCGCCTGCTAGCTACTAAGGTAACACCTCTGCTTTTAGAGGTTAATTTTAAACTAAATTTAATTTTCAAATTTTGACTTGCCATTTTTTTATGTATTTATATTTGAAAGTTTTCAACAAAATCAGTCTACAAATTATGTGTGTGGTGCAGGGGCGTTTCCTCTGAGGTGGTGCGGCCTCAAAATATTGGATGAGATAGAAATTTGTAGTACAAAAATAAAACAACGCCAGTATTACAAAATATAAAAAATTAAAAAGTGTATAAATCACAAATTTTTCTAAAGAAACATTGTCCAACAGTGAGGTAAAGTTATAAAGTTTTAACAGTTCCCCTAAAGCGTGCGGTGAGTTTGGTGTGGGGTAATTGAGAATGAATGGGGCAAAGCCACGTGAGAGGAGGCAATGTCTCCATTGTGATATGATTGGATATGACTGGTTATGTCTGGTTGTGATTGGTTCACATCATCAATCCCACTTCTTGTGTTTGTGCGTGTTCGCAAATCAGTCTGAATGAACAGTGTAATAGCTTTAATGGGAAGATTAATTTAAAAAAGCAAGTAAACAACTCAAACACTTAGATAACCACTTTGCTGCATCAAAATAAGACTTAAAATGGCATGAAAACAGGATCTGTGGGAGTTTTAGTGATCAGCTTGGTGAAATTTTAAATCTCTGTCTGTGACAGTATTTACCGAGCTTTGATGACTGATGATCCAAAAATTAAAAAATAGTTAAAAGTTAAGTTCACAAATAAAATATATTGTTTCAATTGTTACTGCCTTGAGTTATTGTTTTGGAATAAATGTAAAATGCTTAAAAACACTAACATGAAATTTCATACTTGGGTTTATCAATAGAATATTGATTACATTGTTGACGTAAAAATATAAAATATATTTTTTTATTTTTTTATTTTTCTGATTATGTAAGTAACTTTGAGGATTTAGGATTAGAAAACTTGTCATTGATATTTTGAAGAGTCTGATCTACTTGACTGACATTCTCTAATGTTCACAATGAAAATGATCATGGAGAACTAAATTACAACTGTACAAAAAAAACTTGACTGACATTATGGGTGGACATCAAGTGCAAAACAAATGAAATTCTAGAAAAGTGTATAGTTTGGTTCCTTTGTATTTGTTCCTAATGTTACGCATGTTTAACAGTCGGTCTTTCTTTTGTTAATTAGGGTACACTGCAGAAATTCGTGGATGACCTGTTCGAGACTCTATTCAGTACGGTGCACAGAGGTAGCGCGCTGCCGCTAGCTATTAAATACATGTTTGACTTCCTGGATGAACAAGCGGACAAGCACAGCATCCATGACACTGATGTCCGCCACACCTGGAAAAGCAACTGGTGAGAGAACACACTTCTACACAATACCCAACCTCAAGAACAAAAAAAATGATTTTTACCCGGTATCTGCAATTCAAACCAATGTAACTTTTCTGTTTCTGTGTTTGTGTCTGTCTATCCCCCGCAGCCTTCCTCTGCGTTTCTGGGTGAATGTGATCAAGAATCCCCAGTTTGTTTTTGACATCCATAAGAGCAGCATCACAGATGCGTGTCTGTCTGTGGTGGCTCAAACCTTCATGGACTCGTGTTCCACATCTGAACACAGATTGGGCAAAGACTCGCCCTCTAACAAGCTGCTTTATGCTAAAGATATCCCCAACTACAAGAACTGGGTAGAAAGGTAAACTAAACCCCATAGTTCTCTTTTCCTACATACAATGTTAATTCAGTATTACAAACAAGCTCTCACACAACGTTGATTTTAAGTATTGACTGTCGCCCCCTGGTGGTCTCCACAGGTACTATGCTGACATCAGCAGGCTTCCAGCCATCTCCGATCAGGACATGAATGCGTATTTGGCGGAACAGGCACGACTGCACTCCAATGAGTTTAACATGCTCAGTGCCCTCAACGAGATTTACTCCTACATTAGCAAGTACAGCGAAGAGGTGAGGTGAAATATCAAAACAAGCCGTCAACCCTAATTTTCAAAACATCCTTATTGATTTCTTGCATTATATCAATGCAGACTGACTTCTTGACTCAGTTTATCTGCTCTGTACTGAAATCGACTGGCTCCACTGTCTAAAATGCCTGAATATAGCCACAAAAAGTAAATTGTAAAACATTTATTTTGTTTATTGATGGTTCTAGGCTAAGCGTGTCACGATAAAAATACACTAGAACGTTACGTCAAAGCCAGACAATGTTTCTTGTATCTAGAGTACTATATTGTTTTACTGAAGTCTGGCTGACAGATGATTGGTTAGTAAACCACAATTAAGTTGCCAAAAGTTGATGTCTGTACTTATATATATATTGTACTGGTGTAATTACTCAATCATAAACACTTTGTCCAAAATCAATACAGCCATATTTGTGGAATAACTAGCACTTTGAAACAAGAGGTACTCGTGAAATAGAGTTTCACAGAATGATGTCATCTTTAACCAGTCTCTAAAGCCAGCAGCAGCATGCTTCAGAGTCACACACACACACACTTATGCACGGTGTGGGGACAGACAGAGAGCGAGAATGAATAGGCTTCTGATGAGGAAGATTACACACAGCTAGATCACTGACAGCCACTCCGACACAAAGAGCGCTAGAGTAGGGCCCACGATGGAGATGTTCCAACCGTAATGGCAGCTCCACTCAGGGGACCCATTAGTCTGACCTTTACTTTACACAGCATTTAGGACAGTGCAGAGAGCCCGGAGATACAGCTCCGCCTGCAGCCTCTTCTCTTGCTCTCATGTAAATATCGTTTCTTTGGTTGCTGGTCTGTTTTCGCTTGTCCTCACATTCCCGCATACTCTCAGTCTCTCTTTTTTTTGTGTGTCCTTTTTATTCTTTTGTACACAGGGTCTGTCTTTCTACAAATAGAGCAGTGATTACCAATGCAGGAGTATGTTTATACCAGGGGTACTTCAGATTCCAGAGGGTACTTGGGCTTTGTAGATTAAATCAGTAAATTTACATTTAATAATTTTAACCAGTTTTAGAGGAAATTTTTATTTTTGCTTTAAGGACAGAAAATATCATATGTGAGTTTTGCGAGTTTCATATATATATATGAAGAGTTCATTTGCAAAAACAGATATCTCCGTTTTTAACAATTCTCAGAAATCATGTTTTTTCATTGTGCATTCCAATTAATCTCAATCAAACTGCAGTTGGGCTATTTTGACTATGTTAAAAAATTACTTTAAAAACAGCTAATTAACACAATAAAAACATGATTTTTGAAAATTTAAAAAAACGTTATCTGAGTTATCTGTTTTTGCAAATAAACTCTTCATATATATATATATATATATATATATATATATATGCTAGGGGTGTAACGGTACACAAATATGACGGTTCGGTACGTACCTCAGTTTTAACGTCACGGTTCGGTATGATTTCGGTACAGCAGGGGGAAAAACTACACTTTTTTTTTTTTTTAAATGGCGGTTTACTGAACAAGTTGCTCTTTCTTTAAATGCATTCAGTTATAGTTTACATTTTCTTAGTGATAAAAATCTACCTTAGCTTATGCTTAAAACATTATAAGGTTACAATTAGGCCTAACAACTTTACCCAAACTTTAATTAAATTTTAATTAAATTTAATTACTATTTATTTTTATTTAAAAAATGTATGCAAACATGTAAATTGCACATAATGCAGTTTTTAAATTAACTTATAAATAATACAATTTCTAGGCTATTTGTTAAAATATATTCAATTACACACTGGCTGTCATAGCATGTTTCATAACAGATTAATTTAAACATACATTAACAGGTTTAGTAAAATATATGGTTCGCGAAATGCTCCTCTTTAGACTTTTTTTTGTTGATGTCTTTCCGCGGTTGAAACACTGAGCAATTACATGAGGCATGAGATGTTCAGTCATGTTTATTTGCATTAAAACTAGTAGTACAGAGGAAGGAATGATCGTGTTCACTCGCGCTCTGCTCTGCACAAGTCTGCGGTGCGTCACGGCTCAGACACGGGAACCAGAGCTGATCGCGGCCCCTCGAGTCAATGCTTGTGTTGGGTTTATACCAGCACGTTTCTGAACCATCCCAGAAGCGGCTCTCCAAAGCGTTTATACAGAGATCTGTCATGCCACATCAAAGACTGTCAAAACACCATTTATTATTTGAATTTCCTGAAAAAAAATATAATAAAATAAATAAATACTGTATTGTTCGGTACTGGAATTCAAGTTGTCTTATATTTTAAGTTTCCTCTGATACAGCTCTTTGCATCTTTCCACTTTTTTTCCTTCTTGCTTTAACTGATGACTCCTGAGTGTCCAGCCATCCATCAGACATCAAATCAATACCGAAGTCATCAGAGGCCGTTTTTAAAACAGTAACCGCTCAAGATGCCGCCAATGAACTTTTCTAATGTACACAGGCAGAAATACTGTATTCTGTAACCAATATAATAGTAGTTAAAATGAAATGAAAAGAAAAGGAAAGAATGTCTGGTTTGCTGTCAGTGAATTGAGCCGTGTGGGAGACAAACAATGTTTGGAAGTGCTGGTGTAGACTGTCAAGCCACCTGCTTGTGTTTATTTTCCTGAACTCCAAAAAAAAAAAAAGAATAAGCAAGGGCAATGCTAAGAGGAGAACATTCTTTTGTTCACCCAGCCAAATGTGTGTGGCGGGACACTCTGTACCTGCATGCAGTAATTCAGATTCATTATACAATGCGAATAGGACAACTGAAAATAATTACCTCTGTCAGAACTCTGGAGCACTTAACCTGATGAGAGAGAGCTAGAGAGAGAGAATATGCGCTCTTCTTAAAATGAAGGCGACTGAATCAGACACAATGATGTGGAGAGTGCTCCTGCAGCTGTGCTGAAATGCATGAAAAATTCAGTGCACGCGCTCATCGTCGAATACATGCTCACGCTGTGAACCTGGAACGCAAGCTCGCAGCGGCTGTAGGAGTGTTGACCTGCCCCGTAGCTACAGCCGCCAAGATGAACCCAGCAGGTGTGGGCCCAACTTGGCTCCGATGGCAGGCGTACTGGGAATACTGGGATGCTGGTAGAAGATGAAAAATACATCTAGTGCCTCACAATCCAGTTGATGGCTTCCAAATTTGACTTTTATGCATGAATGCGTCTCAGTTTGATGGTGAAGTGACACTAATGTAATTCCTTATTGTCGGTGGGATGAAACTTGAAGCTGAGCAAGGGTGGGCCTAACTTGGTTTGGATTTTGTCTGGGGCGATATAGCATGTATTAAAGATCCTAAGGTTTACCCAAAAGATTGCAGATTTGTTTAAGATTCATGAGATTGTGCCCTTGAGCAAGGCATTTAAAGGGCCAGTTCACCTAAAAATAAATACATAAATAAATAAATCACACTCATGTCATTCCAAACCTGTATGACTACATGAATCTGTGAAACACAAAAGATATTTTGCAGAATGTTCTCACTGCTTTTTTTAAATACAACATACAGTACTAGGAGTAACACAATCAGTTATGATACACACAAGAACATGTGGTGGAAATAGCCAAGATTCACTGGGGTTTCCTTAGTATGGGAGTCAGAGGACATTATATGTTTATAATTATACATTTATTGTTTTTTTATTATTATTATTATTTTACTGTAAATATGCATAGATGGCATCCAAATGAGCTTAACTACATATTACTAAATATAATTTATGATCATTTTATTTAATATATTACAACAAATTACAAGTAAGATTTTGGTCTGTTCCTCAAATAGTTACACAGACTTGCATGGTATTTGACCATTTTATGCACTTTTTTTTTCTCTCTCTTTTCTCGTTAACTAAAACTATTACAACTTAAAACTAATTAAACTTTTAGATATTTTAAAGTTGAATTAATAAAATTACTAACTGGAAAGAAACACTAAACCTTAACTAAAACTGAAATAAAAATAAAGAAAGTAAAGAAAGGAAACAAACCAAATTAAAATGAAATCTGAAATTATAAAATAAAAGCTTCAAATAAAAAATAAAATAAAATTCAATGTATTAATAAAAACTACAATAGTATATCAATATAATACTAAAATGATACTACTTGACAGTCCTTGTGCAGTCACTTTTTTATGCTTTTGATGTGTTAAACATTAGTGCAAAGTGAACATTCTGCAAAACATCTCCTTGTCAAGTCAAGTCACCTTTATTTATATAGCGCTTTTACAATACAGATTGTGTCAAAGCACTTAACAGTATCAAATTGGAGGATAGAGTGTCAGTAATGTATAATGATAAGATTAAACACTCAATTTTCATTTAGGCATTTCATTATTGAATTCAGAGATGTCATTGTCTAGCTCAGTTTAGTTTAAATAGTATCTGTGCAATCAAATCGGCGATAATCGCTAGAAATTAAGTGTCCCCAGTTGTGTGTTCCATTGAAGGAGAAGTTTGGATTAACAGAAGCGCAGAATTTTAACTTTCAGTTGCTCCATAACAGTACCTCTATAGTTTGGATAAACATGTCAGTTGAGCAACATAGTATTTAGAAAGTTGGAAGTATTAGATCGCTGTGTTTTAGAGCAGTGAACCCGATTGTCTTTGTTTACAATCAATCGTTCTTTCGCAGTTACAAGAGGAGATTTCCACATACACCCACCCTTCAGCACTCTCATGTCCACCATTTTAGGCTTTGAAAGCTATCATTAATGAAGCCCCATCTTGGCTCGCTAGATGTGCCCATATTGATCTAGTTTCCCATTATTTCACTGTTTGATGTGCAAATGAATGGCAGACAGAAGCCACGATGCCACTTCCTGCTGTGTTCCTCTGACACCGCAGTCAGAGATTATGACATGAGCACAGAGAGGGGTCGATCCCGTCTGCCTGTCCCCTCTCAACATGACTCGACATTTTTGACTGCTCTGTTTTCAGAAAAACACACACAGATGGAAATGAGAGATGGCACTCTGCAGCTTGGGTCAGACTCAAGTTATACTTTCCTTTTTAATGAAATATTCATGAAATGAAGTCTCTAGCCATTTTTCTCTCAGAGACTGAAAATTAGTCCAAGTCTCCTATCACAGTGAGCAGTAACTGGTCGGTAATAATTAGATATGGAGTATGCCGTCTGAAAAACGTGTCTGGTGTTTAATGGTTGCCTGAAACAGTTTTAAGTTTTAGTTGAAACATCAGCTTTGTTCACGTTGAACCCAATTCTGATTTGTCACTCTTGTGTTCTAGAAAAATCTAAACATTGTATTACTTTATATTTATTTGATTTATTATATATTTGAAGTCAATTTCAAACATTCTTCTATCTATTACATCTAAGCATCCTTAAGATTCCTTTAAATAAGATCAAATTTAAGATATATTTTAATGTTCTATTTTATATATATATATATATTTACCCTTTGCTATAAAATCATTTCATTAAATGCTGCATTAAATTGTGTGACCCTGCTCCCATTCTGTCCTGGGATCATATTAAATGCTTTATCAAATTTTAGATTTTTCCATCCTTCGTTTGTTATAATGTGTTCTTCAGAGCATACAAAATCTGCCCCCTCGCCTGAGATCTGTCGTAATGCCGTACAGTGATTAATGCCTTCCTGTGTTCTTTTCCTAGATCACTGCTGCACTAGAACAGGACGAAACGGCGAAGAAACAGCGACTGGCCTACAAAGTGGAGCAACTCATCGCCTCCATGTCACTGGAGAGCTGAGAGAAACACAAAGCTGGAACGAAGACCTTCAATCAGTCAAACCATCATCCAAAGCCTCTCCACACAAAAGAGAGAAACACTGGCTAGAGACTCGAAACCAACAATAGCTTGTGCTTTTTTTCTACAATTTTGTGAAGAGGTCACCTTTAAGACCAATAGACAACTATTTGATGAAAGCAAGTCACAAGACTTTCTGATCAGGAGTGGAAACTAAGGAGTTCTGTTTTTAGTTGTCTTTCTTTTTTTTAAGGAAAAAAAACTGTGGGACAAGCAGCTTCCTGGAACATTTTTTGTTTACCTGGTTTTATTTTTTGTTTGTTTTTCTTTAGTTCATCTGGTTCAATGTGCCTAGCACTGATTTACGTGATGAATGCAAGACACCGATACTTCCTCAACAATGTGCTTGCTAAAACCATTTCAGGAGGATTAGACTGAAGGAAACGGACATCTACTGCCTCGCCATTACCGTCCAGTTGATGGCTTTTACTTCCAAATTTTATTTTTATACATGAGTGCTTTTTGAGTTTGTTTCGTTGAGTCAGCTAGTATAATTCCTCATTGTTGGTGTGGCAAAAGTTCCAAGTCTCTTTCTTTCCTTGGAAAGCAGTGGCTGCTACCAACACACGTGCATGTCGACACGCTAGTACATACTTAGACTTTTGAGTCCAACTGGCCTGAGCGACCATAAGGCATCGACATTGTTTGGGAAATAATGAAACTCCAACAAAAAGGGGACCAAAGTTCAACCAGCATGTCCCTAATTCTCTTGGACTGACCAGAAGCCAGTATCAAACTGGATGAACTCCGCTCTACGGTCTCTCTATGTGCATATGTCCTGTTTTCTACATGTAAGCGTATGTGAATGTACAAACGTTACTCTATTTTGTCTTTGCATTTTTGTTGCTTTTCTAAAACAGGAGTCAGTTGAGCTGATCTCCACGGCACGACGTCCTAAAGAACTGAAAATCCCTCTCCATAATAGCGCTGCTGAGATTCAGATACGCAAGCGGCGACGAGTAGCACCTTCAGCTCAAATCACGCGTGGAGAAACCCCACCTTCCCTTTCAAACAAACGGACTCGCTTGAGATCATCTTACCAGAGAGTATTAATTATTATGTATGGTCCAATATGTGTGTAGTCTGCATGCATTATACAGTACCTCATATAAAGGAAAAAAAATAGTCTCCTTTCCCATTTACTCCTATGTTCAAGTGCCAAGAGGTCACATGAGTTGTGGATGACTCACAGGAATGCCGATGATGTAATATACCATGTCACTTCCTTTCTGTACACACCCGTCGGGATTAAGTGCCAAAAGATCACTTATTTACGCACTTGTCGGTTGATGCTTTATTAAGGGAATGGACCCTGTATACTGTAAAAAAAAAAATCTCTGGTTTAGAAGGTTCACTTGCAAATTCAGGTACGAGAAGACCATGAGCTTGGAACGGTATTTGTAAATATAAAGTATTTGTAAAATACTTTAGGTGTCTGGGATCTTGATAGCTTGACTGGGTTCTTTCCAATCTCTTTTATTCCACCGCCTGACATGAAGTATGTCAACAGAACGCATGAACAAAAGACAACATAGCTTTCATTTATAATGCATGATGGCAGGTAGAGCTGTTTTTGAAGATCGTCCGAGCCAAAATAGACAAGGTCGTTCAGGTCAGAGTAATCTTAGGTTCACAGAGGTATCAGGGAGAGACAACTTCTCCTCAGCTCAGTTTATATGGTAAAAATGCAGTATCGGATGTGAAGAAATGGATTGAAACGGCTCAAATGGCGCTTGTTGTTTTTTTCCCCCTGTGGCCTTAGAACATTGAATCTGTTGTTTCTAGTTCATTTAATCAGCGACGTGTCGTTTTTCTCCCTGTCTTTGTTAGCTGTGTTTGAGACTAATCAGATAAATTTAGCCAACGTGATGATGGAGAAGGGTGGAAGAGGCATACCCTCGCCCAGACGGGTGCTGGGTGGTGTCTGCTGGAGTGTTTGAGAAGCATAGGAATGAGATGGAGAGAGAGACAGACCCCTTTAGCTTCAGATTCCTCCTGCTGCTTTGAAGCTCGCCTTTGATCTCAACTAGTCGTGTGCACAGTGTGATCAGGAGAAAAAAAAAAAACACATCAAAAATAGGATCCAGTGCAGGAGATTACAAATGAAGAGTTGCATGAAAGAATAGAGTTGAATGAATTAATCTGTTAAAGGAATAGTTCACCCAGAAAATTCTGTCAGCGTTTACTCGTCCTCATTCAAACCTTGTTTGACTAACTTTCTTTCATGAAACACAAAGGGAGAAATTTTGCAAGATATTTTGGTCGATCTTTCACATACAATTGCAATGAATAGCAATTGAAAAGATCCAGGCTGCGTTTCCCAAAAGCATTGTAAGCTTAAGTACATCATACACCCATTGAAACCAATGGAGCTACGATCAATTTAGGCTTACTATGCTTTTGGAAAACACAGCCCTGAATGAAAACAAAGATTCAGAGCTATTACATTACATAAATTAGGCTATATATTGATTTAAGAATGTTTAGATGTTCTCCTGTTGTGTTCACTGGAAGAAAGTAAGCCATTACAATACGACAGATTTTTTGGGGGGGGATGAACTATTATAGGACAACCTATAGTAATTCTACTCTTCCTGAACAACTACACATTCCTCTAAGAAACACACACTGTATAGTCAACATATGTGAATTTACAAGCCATGTCGCATGTTAGTGACATTAGGGTACATGAAAAAGCTTCCTACTTTTGGTTATCCACAGTCTTCCCTGTTTTCCATTCATCAGAGCTCATCCCAGCTCTATAAGGGCAAGAGACCTTCCGTCGACCCCGCTGCACTTGAGCTTTTCCCAGGATGCGGCTCAGTTCTAATGTGAACCTTGTTTGCTGCCACATTAGTCGAGGAGAGACTACTCTCTTGCTTCTGCAAAAAATAAAAATAATAAAAAAAGAGAACAAAATGTATTCTGGTCCTAACATTTTGTTTGAAATGATGTGGCACAGGAAATTGCACTTTGTTGAGAGAGATTTCAGTAGCTCAACGCTTATTAATGTTTATTAGAAGACATTTGATCCCTCGAAAAAAAGAGAAAGTTAATTATAATTTTTATTGCGCTATTCTGCAGAGCAGAATAAAATTTGACAGCACTGGGCAGCTTTCTGAAATATCAGCAGTCATCTGTGGCGGTCACAACTGCTGCTAATTTTATATATTTGGCACGAATCGACAGTCTTGGAATCAATTTTGTGCACTTTTTTTGTTTTTAGCTCATGTTTTGCTCTGTGATGGAATAGCATGCAACGAACAAGTGAAATGTTCATATTCTCTTCATATTACTGATCGTAGGAAACAAAAATGAGAGCGAGAAAGACTTTTGTAGTCGGTTTGATCACCTCAGAGGTGAATATCCTTCCATTTTCAATCACGCAAAATTATTAAACGAATCTCTCTTTGTAGACACTGGAGTTCTGTAACATAGTACATAGAAATAATAATGACCTCGATGATGATGATGATGATGATGATGATAATAATAACACTTATGGTTGTCTGTTCTTGTTGTTTTTTAAGTGTTGTGAAAATTGTAAGAGAGTTAAAGTATTTAAAAAGAAAAAAATCGGTCTTGTTTTTTTAATTGCTTTTGTTTTGTTATATTATATTACTGTGTACCTATTGTAAATATGAAGCACACCTATTTTGCAAGCCAAGGATTCACTTTGTACTGTTGTTATATATAAATAAAATTTACTGGTTAAAAATGGTGGTTCTGCTCAACTCATTCAGAAATGTCCCTGTGGTATACGCTGCCTTGTCATTACTCGAAAAACCAAATGACTTCTGTCAGCCCGAGGGGAAAAATGGCCACACATTCATCCCACTTAGTTGGGGTTAATCTAGGGATGCAATTTAAACCCTGCCATCAATGAACACTCACACTCAGACTCAGACTCGCTGCGTAACAAGGTAACCAATGGAGCTTAAACAGCCCAGCGCTGCAGTTTGTCTTCTCACGTGGCCATTATCCCTAGCTGGACATTTCTCTCACACCACACTCAGACAAATTACATTACAATGGTAATGGGCCGGTGGTTTCTGATTGGATGACCGTGTAAAATGCCCCCAGAGGGGCTGAGGTGGATGTGCCGGTTTTTAATCAATATAGATGTCTGGTTCAGGCAAGAAGATCACCAAATACAGCCTAAGGCAATGTGTTTTGTAACTTTATTCACTGCAACCTTGATTCACTGTTTTTAAACACACAGTACGTACGTTGTTGACCACTAAGGTGACCCTGTCCCATAAGATGCATCATTAACAGCTGAATGTTGTCGTAACATCTGACAGGTAGTGATTTAGTGGCATGCTGTGGTTGAGTAAACATTCAAAATTCACTCAGATGAAAACATCAAATACATGTCTAGGAAATGTATGTGTGCTGTCAGAGTACTGACAAGACCAGCATTAGTGCTGGTTTAGCTCAACCAGGATGTTGAAGCTCCAAAAATTACAAAAAACAAGTGCGTAACTCTGGCTCAGCAACAAAGAAATTTGTGCTGCAACATACTCCTGTTTTAAGTTAATATTACTTGCATCACTAAAGAACCCATAATATGCTAATTGCAGAAATAATAAAATTGCATTTTTATTTAAAAATTATTAAAATGAAAAATTATTTTTCTAATCGAAGTGTTGTAAATGATGTAAATGATGACAGAATTGGGTGAACTGTCTCTTTAAGACGCCTGGTGGGCACCCCAGCATAGCAGCAGTCCATGCTAGAAGAAAACCAGCAACCACAACACCACATATGCTGGTTAGCAGCTATGCAGTGTTTTTCAGCGGGGATTTCACTGGGGTTGCTGAAGAACATGGGGATGTGTGGTTTGGCTCTGTTTCTTATTACCTGCAGGGATGCAGGAACGATCGCCACAACAGCTGCAGCAGCTAGCTAAATGACCTGTGAGAAAAGAGCTGCTGGTCGATTTAGTTTTTCAACCACCATCCGTCATTGACGCTTATGCACCTAGTCAATATTAGCTAGCGTGGTGAGGCCTGTCGCTAATTAGCTGGTCAAATAGATAGAGGTCCCGTACAGTCTGAGCGGCTCAAAGGGCTGCCATCAACCACGGCCATCAATAATGAAAGAGGCTGCGTGTAATAGCTGGTTATAAATATTTTAGCGCGTGCTCTGCCGAGACCTCTGATCGCCATTGAGGTGCTGCCCAAGGCAGTGGAGTGGGTTTTAGTGCAACTTCATTAGCCGTGATGCTTCACCATGAATGCTGATGGCTTGTCGATGTGTTTTGATGGGAATGTGAGAAGCTTTCAATACCAAGTTAAGAATGTTCATTAAAAGAGGTGCTTGTTTAAGCTTAATTGGCAATGATGTCAATTTGAAATGGCTATTCTATAGCAGACTAATGTACATGTAAATAACGGATTTTTGACCAGCGGTGTTATTGTCTAATCTTGATTTATTATAAAACATATACACAAATATACAATTCTAATCAGGAGGACTAAATTCACACTACATGAGTTTTTATATGCTAACTACACCAGCTTAGCACAGTGTGTGCTTTCATTCACTAAAATTACCAAACTCTTGCCTACAGGACTTTTTTTGTGCATGACCATGCAGTTTATAGATTTCACTCAGAGCATACATAATATTTATCCAGGTAGTCTGCCAGTCTGGCCAAGCTAGTTAGGTTGGTCTGCTTTGATGATTTTAGAAGGATTTAGGCATTTTTCAGCAGGTCAGTCAGGGAGACCAGCTGCCCGACCAGTGAAACACCAGTTTGACTAGGCCTGGAAAGTCAATAAACCATCTTCACATTATCACATTATCAAGCTTTTTTATTTTTGCAGGGTAATTTGCAGTGATTGTATTTGGCTTCAAAATTCATAAAAGTTATGTTAATTTGTTATGTTATCTTGAACAAAAACATGAAAGAATCATAAACGTTTGTTGGTCACAGAGCTTATTTTCCACAGTAATCCAAAATTCTACTTTTTTTTTTGTTTGTTTGTTTGTTTTTTGTCAACAGAACCAGGCCTATAAACTGATGTTATGCCTGCAGCACACTGTATAGTACCGCTGCAAGCATTTCAAACATTTTGTGCTCACTTGAAGATTCACCAATTATAATGCATGTTTTTCACAAGCGTGCAGAACTCAGTGCTTATGAACTGAACAGAAGTGATTGACAGCTTCAGTGATTGTAAAGATAGTGTTCTTTGCATACCTATTGTATGTAATTTAAATACAATTTGATTAACAGTTGTTTTTCATGCTGATAAAAGAAACTGTGAAGTTGACCGTTTATTCACAGCTAGCTGACTAAAACTTAGGCAAGTGTGAATTTACTATGGGCAAGTTGAACCTAATACTTTATTAAATTATTTGATCCCCTGCTGATTTTGTACGTTTGCCCACTGACAAAGAAATGATTAGTCTATAATTTTAATGGTAGGTTTATTTTAACAGTGAGAGACAGAATAACAACAAAAATATCCAGAAAAACGCATTTTAAAAAAGTTATAAATTGATTTTAATGATATAATGAATTTTAATGATAATGAATTAATTTTAATTGACATAAATTGCATTTTAATGAGTGAAATAAGTATTTGATCCCCTATCAATCAGCAAGATTTCTGGCTCCCAGGTGTCTTTTATACAGATAAGGAGCTGAGATTAGGAGCACTCTCTTAAAGGCAGTGCTCCTAATCTCAGTTTGTTACCTGTATAAAAGACACCTGTCCACAGAAACAATGAATCAATCAATCAGATTCCCAACTCTCCACCGTGGCCAAGACCAAAGAGCTGTCCAGGGATGTCAGGGACAAGATTGTAGACCTACACAAGGCTGGAATGGGCTACAAGACCATCGCCAAGCAGCTTGGTGAGAAGATGACAACAGTTGGTGCAAATGGAAGAAACACAAAATAACTGTCAATCTCCCTCGGTCTGGGGCTCCATGCAAGATCTCATCTCGTGGAGTTTCAATGATCATGAGAACGGTGAGGAATCAGCCCAGAACTACACGGGAGGATCTTGTCAATGATCTCAAGGCAGCTAGGACCATAGTCACCAAGAAAACAATTGATAACACACTACGCCGTGAAGGACTGAAATCCTGCAGCGCCTCAAAGGTCCCCCTGCTCAAGAAAGCACATGTACAGACCCGACTGAAGTTTGCCAATGAACATCTGAATGATTCAGAGAAGAACTGAAAGTGTTGTGGTCAGATGAGACCAAAATCAAGCTCTTTGGCATCAACTCAGCTCGCCGTGTTTGGAGGAGGAGGAATGCTGCCTATGACCCCAAGAACACCATCCCCACCGTCAGACATGGAGGTGGAAACATTATGCTTTGGGGGTGTTTTTCTGCTAAGGAGACAGGACAACTGCACCGCATCAAAGGGACGATGGACGGGGCCATGTACCGTCAGGACCAGGGCATTGAAGCCAGCCAGGGCACTGAAAATGGGTCGTGGATGGGTATTCCAGCATGACAATGACCCAAAACACACAGCCAAGGCAACCAAGGAGTGGCTCAAGAAGAAGCACATTAAGGTCCTGGAATGGCCTAGCCAGTCTCCAGACCTTAATCCCATAGAAAATTTGTGGAGGGAGCTGAAGGTTCGAGTTGCCAAACGTCAGCCTCAAAACTTTAATGACATGGAGAGGATCTTCAAAGAGGAGTGGGACAAAATCCCTCCTGAGATGTGTGCAAACCTGGTGGCCAACTACAAGAAACGTCTGACCTCTGTGATTGCCAACAAGGGTTTTGCCACCAAGTACTAAGTCATGTTTTGCGAAGGGGTCAAATACTTATTTTACTCATTAAAATGCAAATCAATTCATAACTTTTTTGAAATGCGTTTTTCTGGATTTTTGTGTTGCTATTCTGTCTCTCACTGTTCAAATAAACCAACCATTAAACTTATAGACTGATCATTTCTTTGTCAGTGGGAAAACGTACAAAATCAGCAGGGGATCAAATCATTTTT
Source organism: Onychostoma macrolepis (assembly GCF_012432095.1). Lineage (NCBI taxonomy): Eukaryota > Metazoa > Chordata > Actinopteri > Cypriniformes > Cyprinidae > Onychostoma > Onychostoma macrolepis. The sequence continues at coordinate 10,527,452 of NC_081177.1, forward strand.
TTCCCCTCACGGCATGTATACTGATGCAACATCAGTTATTAAAGCGATACAACAGAAAATACTTTAGGCATACTTTTAGCATTTTAAAATAAAGAGACATGTACTGTATATATCACCCAATTCTGTCATTATTTACATCACTTTCATGCCAAACCGGTATTGTTAACTTCAAACAATTTTTTTGTTTGTTTGTTTGTTTGTTTTTTTAAATAAAGCTGAAATAAAATAAGATATAAATTTAAGACAAAAACGTAAAACACTAATTAGTGTATTACAGTTGCTTTGATGATGTAAATAATATTAATATAAAAAAAAAAAATATTTTAATGTTAATTCAAAAGGTTCTTTTTTTTTTATTATTATTATTATATTAACTCTAATAATCATTTACCTTTTTTAAATCAGTGTACAGACCATTTGGAGGACTTTACAGACCACCAGAGAAGACGTGGCATAGAATATGCATTAAAATGACATTTATATTAAAGTAGCTGTAATGTAACAATAACAAAATACAGAAGCTTTGATCAATAATTAGGTTTTATCTACACTTCACCTCTATGGCGGTCCTCCAGCAATGCCAAGGGTGAAGATATGGGCACCGCTGTCATCCACAGGCCTCTAGCAAACGGCCTAATCCTGGCTACTCTTGACAGTGGCTAGTCACCGCATCCCCCGAGGCTAGTTACAGAACTAAAGCCTCAAAGAGCTGTCCACACAGGGTACCTGTCAGAGAGAGAGTGGGAGGAAATGATGAGGGGATGTGAGAGCTGAACGTGTGAAGGCTGGAGAGACAAAAGCAGAACGAGCAGTGTGGCTAATACAGATGAGAACGGGAGGGCAATCAGGGATTAATGAACTAATGATGAAATAATAACTTGAGAAGGGATGTCACACGAGAGAGAGGAAGAGGATGGAAGAAAAGAGCACAATAATCAGACTTTGTGAAAACAGAGGTGAGGTTCTGAATGACAGAGCAAGAGGAGAAAGAGACAGAGGGCAGCACGGCCGTGTGTTATTGGAGGAGAGAGGTGTGCAGGAAGAGTGGCATGTCTAAAGACTGATTTAAAGGAAAATTGGTGGGGGAGAAAAAAACCCTCCGCGCGTCAAAGTAGAGTTATTTATAGAGTGATGGCCTGTTCACCTGATCTATCTGTCACTTTCCTCTCTTTCTATCTCTTTCTCTCTCTATGCCAAATTTGCAGGTTTAAGAAATAAGCTTCAATGTAAGTTGAGAGGAGCTGTAATTTCAGTGCCACTATCACCACCAAATGTAATAGCAAAAATATTAATAAAAATAAATTTACACTATCTATAGTACTATTGCACAGTAGAATGCATTTCCCAAAGAAGTAGTAGTAGTAATAATAATAATAATAATAGCAATAACTTTTTTATTTTTAAGGAAAATCACACAAATTTACAACCATGTTTTAATTAAATAGTAAACCTCTGCAGCACTTTGCCAAAAATGAAAGGAATTGTTTAAATTTTAACAATTAATTACATTGCTGAAGTTTGCTTGAATTTTATTAGTACCAATTTTTTCAAAAATCCACAAAAATTGAAAAAGTTTCGATGAAAATTATATTTCATATGGGAATAAGTGTTCATATTTTATAAATTATTACATTATTAAAGTTTTATGAATTCAAGTGATTAGACTTTTTTTTCTTTTTTTTTTAAATCGAAATAACCCATCGAAACTATGGAAAATGGGAAAAATTAAAACAGGGAATTTGAGAAAAAATTAAACCGACTTCATAGGGCTCTGTACAAGCACTAGTCTTGGCATCATGCTACTTTGTGAGTCACTATTCAGAATGTCGACATAGAATACACTTGTTTTCTGTCAGAACTGTTGAGCGTCACAATAAAGCAGAGGAGTTTTTCTTGGTTCTACATTCCTCCAATGTTCTCCCTGTCTCATTAAACTTGTAATTCATCCAGTATCACTGAACTACATGACTCAATAGGCACAAATGTTCTGACATTCTGTTACGAGTGTCTCATTTTTTTTCCCTGACAGCAGCAAGAAGAGTGGGTAAACAAATGCAGAGCACTTCAATGGCCCTCAGTGGCCCCTCATGCTCCCACACCATCTGGGTTGAGCTGTAGAGGCAGTGATGGAAGCTTTGAATGTGGTAAGATCATGTGCTTATGGGTCCATTAGTGCTCATTCTCATATATAGTTCATGTCAATATATATTGTTGATGGACATATCTAGCTGTTGCATTAATTTGAGAGCTTGTTAACTAAATACATGTTTTAAACAGAGATAGTATATGTTAAAAGTGCATTTTAGTTCATATTCATGGTGTCTCAAAATAGCACAGTTGAGTACACTTAGATGATCTTAAGTTTATCTTAAGAAGTACTAAAGAATCATTTTTAGTATATTAAGAACAAAATTAATGCGCGAAAATAGAGCACTTTTAAGTACATTATGGAAGTGCAGTTGTTTTTCACCTGGGCATGCATACCAAGAGTGTCCTTCTGGCATATGCAGAAGTTTTATTAGCATATGCAGATGTTTGCTACTTATGAATCTCAGAGGGTCAGTTGCTAATTAAAACTCTGCACAACCCTAAAACTTCTAGATAATTCATCAGTGCTTGGCTCCTAAGTCCGTCATTATTTGCTCACCCTAATATTTTTTCCATGGAACACAAAAAATAGATTTATGAATAAATAAAGTACTATAGTAACTATATGGGCTAACCAAAAAAAAAAAAAGAAAAAGAGGAACATTTCCAGAAATACAGTAAATTTCCAGAATATTAATTAAAAAAAAATGATTTATGTTGCAGTTTAACACATTAACACTTTTTTTATAATGTTATCACATGATCTTTATTAAATTATTCACCACTGTATTCCAGTATGTGACGACTCGAACCATGCCATGTAGTTGGAAATAGTCATGCAAAGAAAGAAACAAAAGAATATGTCCTGAAATAGACTGATTTTCAAAGTATTTTTGATGTTGTCACATGACATTTCTTACCATTTTTGCCATCGTGACGGCTCAAGCCAAGTCTTGTAGTTGAAAAGTCATACAAAAACAGGAAAACAGAAAGAGAGAAAAACAAGTTCAGAAATACATTGATTTTCCAGAATTAAAAAAATTAAATTAAATAAATAAAATTTAGAGGGGATTTTTTTGATATCGTCACATGATTTCTTACCATATTCACCATTGTCAAGAAGGAAAAGAGAAGAACATGTTCAGAAATAGTGATTTTTCTAGAATATAAGATTCATGGTTAACAGTTTTTTTTTAATGTATTCCTATAGAAAACATTCAGATTGTACTTGCCTTTTATTGCTGTCACATGATCTTTCTCATCATGTGTACCATTATTTCAGAACAGAGGCATGGAGATGTAAAGGTATTACCATGTTTGCCATTGTGACGGCTCAAACAGAGGCACGTAGTTGGAAAGAGTCATGCAAAGAAACAGAAGAATATGTTCAGAAATACAGTGAATTTGCACTATAAAACAAGTTAATAGAGTTTTTGCTGTATTCATAAACAAACCTTCAGACTGGACTTGCCTTATATTGCTGTCAAATGATCTACTTTACCACATCATTGTGGCAGATCAAACCATGGCATGTAGTTGGAAAATGTCGTGCAAAGATAGAAGTAGAGAAGAACATGTTCAGAAATACAGTGATTCTTGCTGCATTCTAACACAAACTAATACAGATTTTTGAAAATTACACAACATTCCTTACCACATTTGTCATTGTGATGGTCAAAACTATGGCATGCAGTTTGAAAGTCAAGCAAAAATAGGAACAGAGAAGAACAAGTTCAGAAATACAGTGATTTTCCAGAATTAAACGTTCATGCTGGAAATTAACATCAGTTAATGAAGTTTTTAATGCATTCATATAAAACTTTGAGATGTGACTTTTATTGCTGTGATAGGTTTGCCATTGTGACGGCTCAAACCACAACACATAGATGGAAAGAATCATGCAAAGAAAGAAACAGCGAAGAACATGTTCAGAAATACATTGATTTTTCAGAATAGAAAAAAAATCATGCTGCACTTTTAACACAAATTAACAGCTTTTTGATGTATTACCATGTTTGCCATCGTGACGGCTCGAACCGTTAGTTGGAAAGAGTCATGCAAAGAGACAGAAGAACATGTTCAGAAATACAGTGAATTTGCACTATAAGACAGTTTTCAGTTAATAGAGTTTTTGATGTATTCATATACAAAACGTCCAGACTGGACTTGCCTTATATTGCTGTCAAATGATCTACCTTACCACGTCATTGTGGCAGATCAAACCATTGCGTGTAGTTGGAAAAAGTTATGTAAAGAATGAAGCAGAGAAGAACATGTTCAGAAATACAGTAATTCTTGCTGCACTTTAACACAAGCTAATATAGGTTTTTGATATTGACACATGATATTCTTACCACGTTTGCCATTGATGGCTCAAACCATGTCATGTAGTTGGAAAGAGTCATGCAAGGTACAAAACAGAAGAATATGTTCAGAAACACAGTGATTATCCAGAATTAGACATTCATGCTGCACTTTAACAAAAGTTAAGTTTTTTTATGTATTACCATGTTTGCCATTGTGATGGCTCAAACCTTGGCATGTAGTTGGAAGGAGTCATGCAAAGAAAGAATAAGTTTAACACAAGTTTATACAGGTTTTTTTTCATGTTGACACATGACCTTTCTTACCATATTCACAATTGTGGCAGCTCAAACCATATACAGACAGAAAGAGTAAAGAAAAGAGAATAGCATGTTCAGTTATGTTTTTATATCATAAGATTCATGCGGCACAAGTTAATACAGTTTGTTGATGTATTCATATACAAGACATTCAGATTTCACTTGTCTTTTGCTGTCACATTACCTTTATGTTTACCATCATGGCAAATCAAAAAGAGGCATGTAGATGGAAAGAGTCATGCAAAGAAAGAAACAAAGATTAAGTTTCAGAAATATGGTGATTTTCCAAAATTTAAACTACATGCTGGAATTTGACATAAGCTAATACAGTGTTTTTTTTTTTGTTGTTGTTGTTGTTGTTGTTTTTTATGTATTCATATAAAACTTTGAGATTTAAGTTAGGCTACCTTTTAATGTTGTCATATGGCATTTCAGCAAGTTTGCCATAGACTCAAACCGTGACATGATGGAAAGAATCATGTGAACAAAAAAACAGCAAAGAACGTGTTCAGAAATACTGACATTTTCCAAGATTCATGCTGCACTTTAACGCAAGTTAATACAGTTTTTAATGTATCCATATTCAACACATTCAGATTTTTTGTAAATTCAAAATTAGCTAACCTTTTATTGCTGTCTTTTCTTGCCACTCTTACCATGGTAGTGACACGAAGATGAAAAAAAAACAAACAACATGAAAAAGAGATTATTTTCAGAAATATCTTTTTGTGGTATTAACTTGAACAAGTCGATAATGTTCGCTGTATTTATTCATGTATTTTTATAGAGACTTGCCTTCATAAAAAGACATCTTGTTCGCCTCAAACACACGACATCATAAAAGCAGCCGTAACAACGCACAACTAAAAGCAGGTCAGGATTCTATTTAACCTGTAACCATAGTGACAGTGACTAAAGTAAATATCAAAAATGGCGACGTCCAAATCTCTTATAACATTTGACACGACAAAGGTTCAGTTAAAACGTGATTTCTTCATTAACCTACTGTTGCTTTTATATGGCAGTAAAAGTGAGACACAAGTCAAACATATATGCCTGCACAATTTTAATTTAATAGACATCAAAAAAAAAAAAAACATAATAAGCGAGACAATCTAGTTTTGCTGTCCTTAAAGCTCCAATTAGAAATTCAGAATTTGTAATAATCAGTCAAAAGCCACCCATTTCAGTTAATCGTGATCTCACCCAGCTCAAATAATTAATGAAGCTATCTCTGCAGAATGTTTAATATTATTTACATTGCGTCTACATTTTGTTATAATGAAATGACTCGCGAGCATGCATATTCAACACTAAACAAAAACTCGGAACTGAATCGATTCTGACTAACGTTACTTTAACTTGAAAACAGATATGCCTGTGATTGGCCACATTGTTCGATGCTGGAAATACGTTGTAAATAGAAGCCTTTAAAGCCCGTTCTTCGCACGTCGCTTAAGCATCAGAGATGATTTGAAAGATTCCAGATCTTCTAATCCTGATAACTGATCTCTGGCTAATTTGGTTCTTCAAACGAATTTGCGTATTAGATTAAAATATCTGGATTAAATTGTCTAAGATTACTGCGCGTTCTTGCATTCCCCGAAAAGGGCGGCAAAACAGCAACGTAATGACATCATATCATTAAAAAAAGACACCTGACGAAAAACTTGACAAATTTCTGGACCTTTATAAGGAAACAGCCAAGCGAACAAAACTACATGTTAAATGAAATGTCAACTACATTGATAAATGAAATGTGCACTGTTTTTAATTTATTTGTATTTTTTTTTTACATGATTCCCAATTCATGATTTCTAGTAGGCTATTTGTACAGGCTTTACATTTTTATGTCAATGTTGTAATTAGCAATTCATTTAATTTTATCTTTGAAGCTAATTTCTTATGTGACAGCATTAGTTAAAGTTTCTTAGAGATCTCCTGCGCTCCACCAAGCCACTCCCTGTCATCAATCAAATTAACGATTCAGAATTTATTATTTCATCACTAATAAATCTTTCAATGAGTAAAACTGGCTGTGTCTATAGTATTATAGACTACACAACATCGTTATATTATATTGTTATATTATTTTCAAATTAATTTTTAAATTATTATTATTTTAAATTATTGTCCCTGGACCAGTACTCTTGTAATAAAGTAGCGGTGGCTAGGACAGCTTTTAAGTATCAATTCTGCTTAAAAATATGCAATCTAATCCGGTTTACATGAAATAAACCTGCTCCAGAGCAGGTTTAAATTTACGGACCCGTTGCTATGACAGCAAGTCTAGGATGAGCTTTGAAGAACCAAATGATCCAAGATCAAGCGAAATCTCAACAATCAAATCTAGCTAACTGAGTTAGCTACGTACGAAGAACGGACCATTGAGCTTCACCTAAGGGTGCTCTGTCTTTTATTTGAGTGTGCTTAGCACCCCCGGAAAAACCGGTCTTTTGTTTTCCTCCTCAGCGAATTCAAAATATTGTTTGTTATTCTCTTTGGTCCGTTGCTGCCACAAGCATTGCCGCCATATACTCAGCAGCACGTGTTCACTGCGCGAGCCCTTTAGTTCAGCTGTCACGTGCAAACAGATGGATATGTATTCGTATATCAAGTGAATTAAATTTCGCAAAAGTCTTGTTAAACTATAATTTCATTGATAATGAATCTGCATTACAAAAGTAATTAGGCCTTCTTTAGGCATGGAGAAACTTTAGAACTATGATTTTTGTTGGTCATATGGTTCTGTGGGGGGAAATAAAGTGTTAAAGGTTTAGTTCACCGAAAAATAAAAATGTGTCACTTTCAAGTTTGAATATGCTATTTGTAACATGCCTTGGAAATCTGAATTGAGATTTGAAATCTACAGCAGAGAGAGGAATGATTTAACCTTATTCACACAAAGCAATCATATAGGCCTAGATTTAGAACACATGGAATATAATACATACATTATATGGAGCACTTTTGTAGTGTTTTTTGTCATTTTTGGAGTTTAACAGTCCTTTGTTATTATGTGATTGCCTTTATCTCAAAGCACAATGTGAACATTTTGCAAAATCTGTTTTTGTGTTCCACAGAAAATCATTCAGATCAATCCATTAAACATTACGTGCTGAAGCCAAAGCTTGTACTGCCTGGACAGTTTAGTTTAGCTAAAGACATGATGCTAAAGTTTAGCTAAACAATGCCTATACGTCTCTCGCTTTATGTCAGTTCTAGGTTTTCCCCTAGTTTTTCTCTCTTTCTCTCTCTCTGTGTTCCCTTGAATCCATTGTCCAGGTTGAAGCGTGTCTGGGGTTGTAAGGGCTTGCTTTTGCCGCAGTTCTTTGAGAATTATTTAAGGCATAAGAGTTACTGTGGGATAAATATTTGATGCAGAACCTGCGAGTCTGTGCTCAAGCCCAGAGCAAATACATCAGAGGCAAACAATACTCACACACACACACCCCTGAAACAAGACTATAAACTCTTTGTACATTTCTACTAAAATAAACTTTTAGTAGCCTATATAGACAGACATAATTTCACTAGCTATCGAGATTTTAGTGTCTCGGTGTTGCTCAACACTTTCAAACGGGTCTCATGCATTTCTAAAGCACATTTAAAGTGACCACCTATTGTGTACTGTGAGAAACAGAGATAGAGATGAATACAATAGTTTGGAGTAAGTTTTTGTATTTTACTGAACGTATCACATTGGCAGATGCATTTGAAGATGACGAATGTTTGAGGGATCAAAGAAACAATCTGTTTAATGTTTTCCCAGCAGCCTTTGCTTTTACTAGACTATGCTGTTTTATGAAATACGAGGTGCATGATAATTGGTATGTCCACAGAAGATTGTATGTTTGACCATTAGAGGGCAGCATTGCAACATGGTACAGCTTTACTGTCTGCTGTAACAGTAGATTTAACTGGTCTTATGTTGCCATCAAGAGGCAGAAGATGAATTAGTACAAGACTAACATAAACCATACTCACATCATACAAAACTGTAACCAGATTTGCATTTCCTGAAGGGAAAATCAAGGCTCGCAAGGAAAACAATAGTAAGTTAGTAAGTTGACAAGTTTAGTTAATTAGAAGCTTCTAAAGCTTGTAAAGTCAATATAGATGGTTAAAGTGTCACAATTCTTAGCATGCAAATAAATCTAAAAAAGAAGATCAATCATAATTCATATGAAAAATATAAATGCTCTGAACAGTGTGCATAAGTCAATGGGAGATTTACTAATTTTCTCATTTTATTTTTTCACCCTCAGATACACACACACACATAGTTATATACAGTAGTTATATAAATGAGACAATAATAAAAAAATAATTATTTTTGTACCATTTTTCTTCACTGAATAGGATCTGTTGTGTTGGGAACAACACAAAGTTTGACTTTGATTAGAGAAATGGTCTCATATTTTTATGATATTGTCTCAAAATGTTAGTGAATGTAAGCTGTTTACCATCACTAGACCTTTAGACTAAATTTAAAAAATATTTATTATATATTATATATGAATATATTAGATACCAAAATTAGATGCTTGAGAAAAAAAATTGTTCCAAAAATGTAACTTTATACAGTAAAAACCATACTCTCAAGTAGAAAGTATACTCAAAATATGACCAAATTAACTCACATGTTTCAAATAGTAGATTCTATAAGAGAAATAAAGATAATTCCCTTTTTTATTTTTTGGGCAAAAAAACAACAAAAAAAAAACTTGGATATACACAACTACTACATTTGAATAGAGACAGATGGTTTTAGGCCCAAATGGTGTACTTACAGCATACTGTATACCAGCAGGATAACTGGGCTGGACAAAAATAATAATAATAATAATAATAATAATAATAATACAAATATGATGCATAGAACCTGCAAGTCTGTGCTCAAGCCCAGAGCAAATACATCAGAGGCAAACAGTACTCACACCCACCTGATGTTAAAGTTTAAGTTTTTTGGAATGCAAAAACACCCACTAATCTGACACCATCTTTGCACGCTGCCACATAGATATGAGTAAAAAAGAACAGACACAATTTAATATATAAATAAATGCAAGAAGAAACACTGATCACAAATCCAGTATGCAAATATTTCAGTGACCTCATTGCTGTTGATTATACTTATGGTGAATGGTGAACTCAAGAGATTTCTTTATTTCTTTGAAAGTAAAGTTGCAAAACAAAAAGTCTGTTTGTTTAAGCTGAATTAATTGCAGAAAATTGTAGAGAAGATGAAAATTATAATGCTTGAGGATTACCTTGCCTTGCAAACACTGTGATTAAAATGTTAGATAGAAGGCTAAACACAAGTCATTTTCATGAGTTCATACATATAGTGAACTCTATTATTTATCAGATTGCTGTGTTGAATAACCTTTCTAAGGTATATATCACAAGCGAATTGCTTGTGTGAGAAATCCGTCAAACGAAAACATGACAGTCCAACTCCATGACCTCAGTTTAGATATGATTCTGAAAGCAGATATAATGAGAAGCATGTGCATGCCCTCCTTTATGGATCGATCTCACAAGCTTTTGCTGGCAAAACCCATTTCACTCTGTTCCAGCTTTCTCCAACACTAACACTACACATAAACACGCTTCAAAAGATTTACAGTAAAAATAGACTCCATAACCCAGACATGCTTTACAACTGCATGTCATTTCAGGCTCACACAAAATGATCGAATTTACAATGCAAACTCCCTGTTTGCTTTTTCTCAGTTCTCTTCCAAGTATTGTCTCTTGCTCATTTTGCAGACAGGCCTCAGTCTGATTTATGGTATCAGACCATATGGGGAGAGAGAGAACGGCAGAGATCGAACTGAAAACCAAGAATAACATCCGTATGTGTGAGAACGCCATTGTGGGAAGTGGGTTTGGGCGAGAAGTAGCTACGAAATGACTACATTTAAAGGGTTAGGAAAATGCTTTATTCTTCTTGATATCTCCCCTAGGTCTCACTTTAAGGGTTATATTGATGTCTGAAGGAGATTTGAGAATTTCACAAGGATTAAAGTCCACAATAAATCACTTCAAGAGCTGCCAAGCCGCCCAATCAGCACCAATTAGGACTGGTCATGTGGTGTGTTCTGTCCTCTTCAATCAAGTCAGAACGAGCTTAGAGCAAGTGAGTGAGAGAGAGAGATGAGAAGATGATGAAATGAAGGATGTGGTTAAACCCACATCAGAGCCAGAACATAACAGATAAATGGACTGCTTTGGCTCCCAGAACCACATTAGTACAGAGAGAACTGGCATCGATGATGAGAGAATTTGCAGACTTTTGTAATATGCGTTTGTATTTTTATTTGTTTCTTTCCATCTCTCATGTGTAAATGTATCATACAAGTAGTTCATACGACTTGTGCACTATATTAAAAGTCTTCTGAAGCCATAGTTATGTATTTACTAGCTGCTGAGCTACGACCGGATCGCATCAGTGAGTTGAAATTAAAAACCAAACCAGTCCAATTTTTGAACAAATCATTCTTTTGAATAGGTTATTTTTTTAACAATCAAATCTGGTCCTTTTTTAAAATTGCTATTTTAAATTGCATCTTTATTTTAACAAACTGTCCTTTTGAACCTGTTCATTTTTGAAAAAAATATTTTTTTGTATATAATTGGCAATATGAGATTAAAGTTGCAATCTTTTGAGAATAAAGTCGTAGCGATATGAGATTAAAGTCATAATATGTTGAGAATAATGTCACAGTCATACGAGATTAAAGTCATTATATTTTAAGAATAAAGTCATAGCAAGGCCAGCAAATTGCATGAATAATGTTAATTAATGTGAAAATTTCACCACCTATACTTCACAAAAAAACGTGTGGCGTCCAACCTTTCATTCTTCACATGTATTTAATTAAAACAGCAATAAAACATTCTAAAGGTTGAAGTGGGCTCCAACTCATTAAGTTATATTGTTGTCTTTTCTGAGGTAAATAACATGAAGTGACTATTCACAAGCTGTTTTATTCACAGTATAATAAATGATTGGAAATAATATTTCACGTCTTCAAAACCATTCATTATTTGTAGCACAATAAGCTTTGTGCTTTGTTGCTTTTAATATAACACAGCTCAGCTTCCAAATTCTGTCAGTTTTATCACAAAATACAAATTATAAATGTTTTCCACTTATAGCACAATATAAACATGAAGGAACATCAGAAGGCATGAAAAACTATATTTTAATGAAACGAATGTCTTATTGTAATTGAAAAGATGATTGATTCACATGCCACTTTAATTGAGGTGAATACAGTGATCTGTCACGACTTAATTCTCATAATTTTGACTTTATTCTTAAAATATTACAACTTTATTCGCGTAATCTTTTTTTTTTTTTTACATGGCACTAAAATGCCATCACATGAATCAGTATCAAACAAAACTCATCTGAACCTCTTTTTTTCCTTAATTCCTGGTATAGTTCCTGTTTATTCTTAACAAATCATTATTTTGAATCAGATCAGTTCTATACAAATCACTCTCTTGTACTGCTTTTTTTTTTGGCTAGATCATTGTTTTGCACCAGATCCTTTTTTAACTAATATTTTTATTAACAAATTGTACTTTTAAATTGTTTATTTAAATTGGTTAAATTGGCAATTGTTTTTTTGTTTTTTTTCTCTCTTTCTTTTTTTTCAACAAATACAGTTTGTTGCAAATGGTTCTTCTTTAAAACGAATCTTAGGTTCTTTAACTAACCTTTTTCATTTGCTTCAAAATAAAAACTTTGCTGATATTTGGTTATATGCATTTTTAGGTGTAAGTGTTCATGCTGTTTACAGCCACTGTAGACCTCTGTGTGAGTGCAAAAGCAGATATACAAACACATCTGTAAGATGCGAATTGTGCGGGAGGGTTTTTTTTCACATTCTTGTTTCTTTACTCTATTGAATGTCAGTTGTATGTTTTGTTTCCCATACTGTTGAGGTTACACTTTCTGTTGGGTGTGGTGAGGATGTTTTATTAGCACATGGAGAGTCTTTCCTCTTGAGACAACTGCTAAAGTCAAACATCTGCACATGCTCAGCTTGGACAAGAGGCTATAAAGAAAGAAAATAGGAGAAGAAATGAGGGAGGAGTTTAGAACAAATGAAGGGGAATTTGGAAAGAGAGCAAGAAACACAAGAGCTTTGTGTTTTTACTGCATTTCATGAACAATTTAGCCTGATAACTTTAAAGTGATTAGAGACAAACCAACCGGCTGTAAGTGGTCTGCGTTATCTATTGGTTGCTGGTGACAATTACCAGCACGTTATCAGTTTCAACCACAATCAGATTGAAAAGGTACATGAGTTGTTACGCAAAGGCACATGTCTCTCTGCTTTCGCACATTTGTCCATTTCGTCATCGAGCAGCTGTGACCTGAAGTGATTTAACTGGCAGACAAAATGTTTGTGTTGCCTTAAAGTCTATTTTGCTAACAAATGCTGCATTAATAATTAAAGATACAGTAAAAACAGTAATATTGGGAAATACATGTTTTCTATTTGAATATGTTTTGTATTATCCTGTAATATCCATTTTGATTGCAATCTTTATTATCCTGTAATGGCAATACTGAATTTTCAGCAGCCATTACTCCAATCTTCGGTGTCACGTGATCCTCCAGAAATTATGTTAATATGATGATAATTGTTTTGTGGAAACCGTGATACATTTTTGATATTTTTTGATGAATAGAAAGTTTAAATGAACAGCATTATAAATGCATTTACTGTCACTTTTGATCAAATTAAAGCACCCTTTCTAAATAAAAATATTACTTTCTTTGAAAAAAATTCTTACTAACACCAAGTTTTGTGGTGGCGTGGTTAACGCAACATGCATCATAAAGGTATTATTATTATCAACAAGCATATAAAAAACATAGGGTCATTGTGGGAGACAAAACTCAACTGCTTCAAAATTTCAGCATGTAACTATTATTTATATTAAAGATGACTGACATTAGAACCCCGCTCCACGTTTACCACTGGTCAGTTAAACAAACAGTCCCGCCCCAAACTCATGATTGGTTAAGGCAACATTGCTGTGCTCAAGCAAAATTTGATAGCACTACAGAGCCAAAATATATACACTTTTTGAGGAATCAGCCTACGAATATAGTCTCTGCACTTTACACTGGGACAGGGATAAAAAAAAAAGAGAAAAAAAAGAAAAACATATTTCACCTTTAAGAGTTTGTTTAATCCAGACTGGTTAGATCATTGTAAATGATCTACAAATGAAAAGCCCCACTTTCCCAAAATATACGATACAATCAATTCAGGGATGGATCTGGCAGGAAGTAATAATGGATTCCATCTGGATGCCATCTCACTGGATTGATCTTAACAGACTCCAGAAATAAAACCAGTACAGATGCGTCACAAACGCAGTTCAAATAAAACAACCGTATCTCAATTCGCCACAGCACTTTCCACTAAAATCAGCTTCCTCTATGATTCCCAGTCTGATTTTTTTCCACCTGGAAAAGTGCCCTCTGTCTGTCCATCTCTGGTTTGCAATATGTTGTTTCAGGGTCTGCCTCCTTTTCCGTGTGTCTTGAAGTTAGCCATAGGAAAAAAACACACTAATAAAACATGTTACACTAATAGAATTCTCACTTAAAGGGATAGTTCAACAAAAAAGAAAATTCTGTGATTAATTACTCACCCTCATGCTGTTGCAAACCCATAAGAAACCCACCCTTCATTCATCTTCGCAACACAAATTAAGATATTTTTTATGAAATCCAAGAGCTTTCTGACCCTCCATACATAGCAAGGGAACTACCACGTTCAAGGTCTAGAAAGGTAGTAAGGACATCATTAAAATAGCCCATGTGACATCAGTGGTTGAACTGTAATTTTATGAAGCTACGAGAATATTTTTGTGTGCAAAGAAAACAAAAATAACAACTTTATTCAACAAATCTCCTCTTCTATGACAGTTTTCAGCATCTGATGCAGGAACCGACTTTCTGAAGCTCTCAGATTTTATCAAAAATATCTTCATTTGTGTTCCGAAGATGAACAAAAGTCTTATGGGTTTGGAACAACATGAGGGTGATTAATGACAGAATTTTCATTTTTGGGTGAACTATCCCTTTAAAGGTATAATATATATATAATATTATATTATATCACGATTAATCGCATATATGTGTGTGTACTGTGTATATTTATTATGTATTTATAAATACACACACATGCATGTATATTTATATATATATATCTATATAAAGACACATAAAGCATATATTTTGAAAATATTTACATGTATATATTTATATTCATATAAATTATATCATATATAAATACATTTAATATATAAACATAACATATTTTTCTTAAATATATACATGCATGTGTGTGTATTTATATATACATAATAAATATACACAGTGCACACACATAGCCTATATAAACAAAACTTTTATTTTGGATATGATTAATCGCGATTAATCGTTTGACAGCACTAAATATATACACTAAACTAAATTATAAACACAACACTTTTGTTTTTGCCCCCATTTTTCATGAGCTGAACTCAAAGATCTAAGACTTTTTCTATGTACACAAAAGGCCTATTTCTCTCAAATATGGTTCACAAATCTGTCTAAATCTGTGTTAGTGAGCACTTCTCCTTTGCCGAGATACTCCATCCACCTCACAGGTGTGGCATATCAAGATGCTGATTAGACAGCATGATTATTGCACAGGTGTGCCTTAGGCTGGCCACAATAAAAGGCCACTCTAAAATGTGCAGTTTTACTGTATTGGGGGGGTCCGAAAACCAGTCAGTATCTGGTGTGACCACCATTTCCTGTGGTCACTCCTCTTCAATGGCTGTGCAACGTTGCTGGATATTGGCAGGAACTGGAACACGCTGTCGTATACGCCGAACCAGAGCATCCCAAACATGCTCAATGGGTGACATGTCCGGTGAGTATGTTGGCCATGCAAGAACTGGGAATTTTTCAGCTTCCAGGAATTGTGTACAGATCCTTGCAACATGGGGCCATGCATTATCATGCTGCAACATGAGGTGATGGTCGTAGATGAATGGCACAACAATGGGCCTCAGGATTTCATCACGGTATCTCTGTGCATTCAGAATACCATCAATAAAATGCACCTGTGTTCATAGTCCATAACATACGCCTGCCCATACCATAACCCCACCGCCACCATGGGCCACTCGATCCACAGCGTTGACATCAGCAAACCGCTCACCCACATGACGCCATACACTCTGTCTGCCATCTGCCCTGTACAGTGAAAACCAGGATTCATTCTCGAAGAGAACACCTCTCCAAAGTGCCAGACACCATCGAATGTGAGCATTTGACCACTCAGGTCGGTTACGACGACGAATTGCAGTCAGGTCGAGACCCCGATGAGGACGACGAGCATGCAGATGAGCTTCCCTGAGATGGTTTCTGACAGTTTATGCAGAAATTCTTTGGTTATGCAAAACGATTGTTGCAGCAGCTGTTCGGGTGGCTGGTCTCAGATGATCTTGGAGGTGAAGATGCTGGATGTGGAGGTCCTTGGCTGGTGTGGTTACACGTGGTCTGCGGTTGTGAGGCCGGTTGGATGTACTGCCAAATTCTCTGATTCGCCTTTGGAGACAGCTTATGGTAGAGAAATGAACATTCAATTCACGGGCAACAGCTCTGGTGGACATTCCTGCAGTCAGCATGCCAATTGCTCGCTCCCTCAAAACTTGCGACATCTGTGGCATTGTACTTTTTTTTTGTCAAGTCAAACTTTATTAAGATCCTTACGGGCAATTTAGATGCAGCAAGAATCAGAAGCACAGCAGACCCAAACAATACATTCCAAAACATAAATACATAAAAATATATAAATAAAATACAGTAAGTACAATAAATTTCACCTAACAGATTCCTTAAAGACCATTTAACAGCCGAATTGCACAGGGAACAAACGAGTATTTATATCGGTTACTTTTCATCTTTGGTAGTCTGTAACGGGAACCTGAAGGAAGCATTAAAAACTCAAATATTACTGTAGTATCTGTGTAGTACTGTGTGATAAAACTGCACATTTTAGAGTGGCCTTTTATTGTGGCCAGCCTAAGGCACACCTGTGCAATAATCATGCTGTCTAATCAGCATCTTGATATGCCACACCTGTGAGGTGGATGGATTATCTTGGCAAAGGAGAAGTGCTCACTAACACAGATTTAGACAGATTTGTGAACAATATTTGAGAGAAATAGGCCTTTTGTGTACTTAGAAAAAGTCTTAGATCTTTGAGTTCAGCTCATGAAAAATGGGGCAAAAAAAAAATTAACTTTTATAATTTTGTTCAGTGTATATTTGTTCCACAGAAGAAAGTTATTTAGAACGATGGTGATGACAGAATTATAATTTTTGGGTGAACAATCCTTTTAATACCAGACAAAAGAATAACGGCATCAGTGCAACAGAATGAGCGTGGGACAGTTTCTCTGACCTGGACCAGGATCTTGAGGGTCATCTCCCACAGTGATGTCCACATTTAGTTCAATGACGGGGTCAGATATCCACACACACTCACACTCACACTGACAAATACACACATGTCAATGAAAGACAGGAAGCAGGCAATAGTTGGAAAGGAAGTAGGGAGTGTTGGCCATCACACTGTGCAGAACAGGGGCTCCTTGTATTGTTTCCTGCTTTTCCTGGCCAAAGTGACTCCAGTCTCATTCGTTCTACAGGAATGCAATCCAGATTCCTGTAAGCTCCTCTGCATCTGTCTATTTTCAGATGAGAACTCAATTCTCACCTCTTAAATGTGCTTGATATACGCATTCAGCGGCTCCAGTAATCTCCCATAATTCCATGTATTACTCAACAGCTGCTTGTCGCTGTGTATCTTTTTGGCTTGCCATTTGTTTGTTTTCTTCTTTTTTTAAGTACCCATTGATGATATCAATGTCACATTTGGCATCAGGCGGGAGCATAGGCCTGGTCTTGGTCAGTCCGCTCGCTGCTTGTTTGAACAGGCCCTTCGTTTTTGTTTGGACAGACAAGGAAGGAATTTAGAGGCCATTATGCATGTGTCGTTTTAGTGTATTTATAGATTTCAGAAGCTTTTGTCATGACAGTTGTCGAGAAGATGAGCCAGTGTAAGTTATGTTGCCATTTAAAAACAATTCGGGAGTTTTGGGCTTAGCTGTACTCATTAATCTGCAATTTAGCTTCACAAATTATTTTGCAGCCATTTAAAGATTAAAGGGTCTTATTCTTTCACATTCACTATTTGTTATTGATGCTTCAGTTTGTATAACCCTTTAATCCAAAGTATTAAACCACGGTATGTAAGTCATCCCACAACATCTGTGCTATGAACAGGAAAGATATCGCAAATTGAGCAGGGTGTCCAGTCCTGCTTCTGGAGGGCCAACATCTTGCAGAGTTTATCTCCATCCAGCAACAGCACACTTTCCTGGAAGTTTTCGAGTGAGTCTGAAGACCTTAAGTGGTTCAGGTGTGTTTAATTACGGGTCAAAAAGCAATGCAAAACAGTGGCCTTACAGAAGCAGGTTTGGATGCCCCTGTTCTATTCGCTGCACCAGATCGCTCATCCCCACCTAACAAAGTAATTGTGAATTATGAACACTGGACAGATGCACAACAGCTTAACAGAAGCATCACTGCATGCAAACCACAGTCTCACAGCCGCAAATTTCTCCGCCCTTCCCCACTTCCTTACTGGAGTCAGGGGAAGCTCAACACTCTCTTCAACTAGAGGTGAAAAACATCCACACAAAGCTAAAAACATGTCCAGAATGCAGATGCTTCATTAATTGAGTTCATACTTTGGCTTTTGACAGTATGGTAGAATTTGCTACTAGGACTGAGTGATGTATTGAATGCATACAGTGATATAACAGTATTGATACAGTGCTGCTTGAAAGTTTGTGAACCCTTTAGAATTTTCTATATTTCTGCATAAATATGACCCGAATCATCATCAGATTTTCATATAAATCCTGAAAGTAGACAAAGAGAACCGAATAAAACAAGTGAGAGAAAAATATTTTCTTTGTCATTTATTTATTGAGAAAAATGATATCTGTGCATTGCAAAAGTATGTGAATCTTTGCTTTCAGTATCTGGTGTGACCCCCTTTTGCTGCGGTAACTGAAGGTAAAGTTTCTTGTAAATGCTGATCAGTCCTGCACAATAACATGTAGGAGTTTTAGCCCATTCCTTAGTGCAGAACCACTTAAACTCTGTTTGTTGGTGTGTTTCCTCCTATGAACTGCTTGCTTAGGTCCTTCCACAACATTTTAATTGGATTGAGGTCTGGACTTTGACTCAGCCATTCCAAAACATTAACTTTGTTCTTCTTTAACCATTCTTTGGTAGAATGACTTGTGTGCTTGGGGTTGTTGTCTTGCTGCACGACCCACGTTCTCTTGAGACGCTTTTCTTAAACAGATGTCCTGACGTTTTCCTTTAGAATTTGCAGGTATAATTCAGAATTCATTGATCCATCAATGATGGCAGGCTGTCCTGGCCAAGATGCTGCAAAACAGGCCCAAGCCATGATACTACCACCACCATGTTTCACAGATGGGATAAGATTCTTAAGCTGGAATACAGTGTGTTCTTTTCTCCGAACATAATAGCTTCTCATTTAAACCAATAAGTTCTATTTTGGTTTCATCCATCCATTAAAACTTTCTCCAATAGTCCTCTGGCTTGTCCACATGATGCTTTGGAGTGATCTTTGTTGGTCGACCACTTCTTGGGAAGCTAACAGTGGTCTTGAATTTCCTCCATTTGTACACAATCTGTCTGCCTGTGGATTTGTGGAGTCCAAACTCTTTAGAAATAGCTTTGTAACCTTTTCTAGCCTGATGAGCAACATCAACTCTTTTTCCAAGGTCCTCAGTAATCTCCTTTGTTCGTGACATGATTCACTTCCACAAACATGATCAGACTTTGATAGATCCCTGTTCTTTGAATAAAACAGGTCACGTACTGACATTTGATAGTCATTGCACTGACTGAAAACAACTCTGCACAGATGGACTCTAATTTCACCTTTAAATTAACTGCTAATCCAAGAGATTCACATACTTTTGCCACTCACAGAAATGCAATATTGGATCATTTTCCAGAATAAATAAATGATAAAGAAAATATTTTTGTCTCATTTGTTTGATTGGGTTCTCTTTGTCTACTTTCAGGACTTGTGTAAAAATCTGATTATGTTTTGGGTCATATTTATGCAGAAATATGGAAAATTCTAAAGGGTTCACAAACTTTCCAGCAGCCCTGTGTTTACATTAATCAGTTCAAATTTTCTAACTGCTCATTTTGATGAATCTGGTTCAAAGATCTGGCTGCATCAATTGCTTAAAATTTTTCCCAAAACGTGTTTGTGGAAACAAAATAAAAATAAAATAAAAGTAATTATTAAACTTTTTTCCTTGTATTCGTTTGGTGAAATTTTATTTGTCAAAACATGCCATTTTTTATTATTTTTAATCATATTTTTACATTATTTTACTTCCTGCTTTAAATGCTTTTGAATTTAAAGATTGTTTGGTCAAATATATAAATACTTAACATTCGTAAATTAACAACATACATTCTTTTGAATTTTCTTTGCATCAAAGAATTGTGAAAAAAATGATCAGAGCAGCACAACTGTTTTCAACATTGATAATAACAAGAAATGATTCTTGATAATAATTGAGCATGGTGAGTGAAGGAACATTCACATGTTGTCTTCTGTGCTCTCACAGGCGTGGCTGAGAAAGGAGGCAGAACATACAGGCTATGAGGCAATCCCTTCTCAAAACCCCCGAGACTCTGAAAGAAAGAGAAAAGGAGGAAGAAAAAGATGATTAGCCTTCTCGATGGTAATTCAAAACAGGTGCCTGAGTGTGCTTTTGTGTGGTGCGAATGTGCACGAATGCTGTATGTTTTAGTGTTTCATGTTATGTAAACCAAAATGACATTCCACAAACAGGAAATAACAGGAAGCAGAAAATATCACAAACAGGAAATGTGCGCACTTGTAAGTTTTATCTCGCTTTATGTAAGGGTGGTGCGCCATAGTGGTGAATGCTAGGGACTGGTGAATATAAGGTCGCTGGTTCAAGCCCCATCAGGAATGAGTTATGAAATACTGTACCTCTGATTAAGATGCTTAACCTCAAGTTACTCCAGGATGAAGGAGAGGACAAACTTAGTGCTCAGACGTTTCCCTTTCATAGCTCAGTAATATTTTATTATATTATCAACTTTGTCTCAGATGTTTCTTCTCAGATGAACAATACACTACCGGTCAAAAGTCTGGAATAATTTGTGTGTGTGTGTGTGTTTGAAAAGGGTCTCTCAAGGTCACCGAAGCTGCATTTATTTGATCAAAAATACAGTAAATGCAGTAACATTGTGAAATATGTTTAAAAGAACTCCTTTCTATTTTAATACATTTTAAAATTTATTTTTGTGCTGACAAACCTACATTTTCAATATTACTCCAGTCACATGATCCTTTAAAAATATTTTAATATGCTGATTTGCTGCTTAAACAACAACATTTTTTATTAACAATGTTGTAAAAGAATTTATGATCCGCACTCACGAGAACAATCTTCTTTTTCGTTTTATTTTACAATCATTACCATTGGGGAATAGACACAAACGTTTCGGCTACCAAGCCTTCCTCAGTGTGTAAAGCAATTACGTCCCTCCACCCACATTTCAAATCACCAACCATATCAACGTCATCACTCATCAGCCAATGCTGAATCACCACAATCATTAAAACATTTCCTTTTTAACTACTAGACAATTTTCACAACACAAAACATCATATTCACTAGTACATCACACTATACATCCGTGACTAAGGCAAGAATTATCTAGGATTATTCATTTATCACTATTATTCTAGCCTACAGTTTAAATAATCAATCAACAACTCCATCAATTGACTTTAAATAGTATAACAGTGGAAAATTCAATAATTAAAAACATCAGAAATACATCGTCATAAGCAATTATGGTTTTCACACTGTAAATATTCAAGATTTATTATATAACATCTAAAGATGAATTCGACCAATTATAGTACATTAAAGAAAAACAAGAAAGTTCTAGTTCTTCATTCATGCCATTTGGCGTCAGTGATTTAAGTTTATGAATCCAAAATGTTCAATAGTCCTTTATTTATATTACCTCCTCGACGTGACCTAAACCTCTTCTATTCTTATATATTCCAATTGCTTGATGTCGTGTCCCATTTCATTAAAATGTCTCGCTACTGAAGAGGTTATATCTTGTCGTCGTATACTCGATTTATGTTCGTTTATTCGTAATTTCAACTGACGCGATGATTTTCCTATGTATACCTTTTGACAGGGACATTTTAACATTTAGATCACATTACGAGTTGAACAAGTAATACATGATATAATTTGAAAACATTTCTGCGTTACTGGACTCATAAACTCTTTACACTTCACCAAATTCCGGCATGCGGCACAGTTTCTGCACGGAAAACAGCCTTGTATATATGCAGTCTTTTTTCTCCTTATTAACAATGTTGAAAATTGTTTGTGGAAACCATTATATACAACCATCCAAAAGTGTGAGGTAAATAAATTAATTAAGTAAATTAAGTAAATTAATTAATTTAAAAAATTATATATACAGTATTATATATATATATATATATATATATATATATATATATATATGTGTGTGTGTGTGTGTGTGTGTGTGTGTGTGTTTATATATTTTTTACTTAAGAATGCATTAAAATGATCAAAAGTGACAATAAGGACATTTATAATTATAAAGGATTTCTTTTTCAAATAAATGCTCTTCTTTCTACTCAAATAATCCTGAAAGAAATCTCAGTCTCTACAAAAAAACAGCAAACAGAAAAACAGTTCAGAACACATCAATAAGAGCCGTTATTAATAATTTAGTGCCAATAATAACTGAGCACTAAATCAGTATATTATAATGATGTCTGAAGGATCATGTGACACTGAAGACTAAGCCAAATATATTAAAATAGAAATTGTAATAATATTTCACAATATTATGTTTTTACAGTCATTTTAATTAAATAAATGCAGCCTTGGTTACACTTTCAAAAATGTTTAAAGAAAATAATTATTCCAAACTTTTGACCGGTAGTGAAAAAAATCGACACAAATAAGGAAATTGTTAAGTATAGAGCCATAAAATAAGGTGGCTATATTTTAATTTGGCCTTGGATGACAGAAGAAAAAAACCATCAAAAGTGTCTTTGCCCTTCATTTAATTGAGATATTTGTGTTTTTACTTTTTCTTTGGGATTGTAATGAGTACTTTAAGTTGCTTTTGATAAATGCACACACTAAATGGCTACTTACGTAGTAAACAGCCATTAAACGCACAAGCTTGTTCATTTTTCATTTGTCTATCCACTTAAGAATAATAAAAAATGTCACCCACTATGAAGCAGAAAAAAGATGAGTTTAACTGTGAGTTATGGTCACGCTAAGTGACTGGAGAGTCTTGTGTTACTAAACCACAGCCAAAGGAATTAATTTCCAGATTTGTTCTTTTCATTTAGTGCATCAATGATATATTCAAGAGACATACTGGCCGTTTGTAACTGGAGTGGCTTCTTTGCATAAGGCAGAACAGCTCAGGTTACGTGTGGCTCCATATGTGGAGTCTTGGCCATGCCGTCGGACTCTCCTCACACCGTGGTGTTAAGAGGTCCCACTCCACCCACTGCTGCTGGCCAGAGACCGAACAGTCCAGGTGGATGTTGTATGCCTGGGCCTATCGAACGTTTCACTTTCAAAAAGACAGAACAGAAAGAAGGAAATCAGTGTTGTGGTGTGCGTGTTTCTTCCCTAAGAGGTCAGGAAGGGGCTACAGCGTGGGGTTCACCCATACTCCCCTCACCTCAAAAAGGGAGGGAAACGGAAAAAAAATCAGGCTTGTGGGAGGGGGACACATGTTCTCTGCTCTCTCCCCCATCTGGCCGAAATGTTTGACAAGTAATTTTGCGAGCAGTCCCCAAGAACACACAAAGCTGCTCACACAGCACTGTTTCCAGATGTTCTCTGTGCAGCGCCAACACACAGATACATGTGAACGATTCCCGCCCAGTCACACTGAGGAGAAATGAAAGTTTGTTCTGGGGAAATGGGTTTGCATGAGGTTGTGCGCATGTTTAGATACACTGGTGCATGTGCGTGTTGACTTGTTCAGCTTGCCTTCCGTTCTTCACTTCCCTTGTGTGTTGGCATTTTTGGGCGATTGAGGGTTAAAGATGACTCACTGTATTACTCATTGGTCCAGGGACACACAAATCCAGCGTGTGTGACGTGATGTGCTTTCACAAGCTGATCAGCTATGAACACAGTATAAAGTCTGCAGAGAAGAAAGAACAGTTTGGTTAATACATTACACATTTGGCATAGTTAAAATAATAAAAGGGAACTATGAAATGCAAATCAGACATGCAAAATTCATTTAATCAGGGTTTTAAACTTTTCAGACCCAGGTACAGACACTCAGTCAGCCCTGGGACCCCTAATATAAAGAAAAATCTAGATTTCCTCTGTAACACTTCAACAAACATTTTTAACTATTGAAGATCATTTCCACATAAAAAAATAATGTTATTGTGAGACTGTAATCAGAAGGTCACATTGTGACATAAAAAGTCAAATCATGAGATATAAAGAGCAAATACTAATTTTACATACTAATAATACAAATTTAAAAAAAAATTAGAAATGGAATATTTTAAAAGGAATTCCTAAATGATTTATATATCTGCCGTGAAGCCCCTGTTAAACCCTCTGTGGACCAATGGATGAAAATAAAGTTGGAATAAAGTTTGGAATAACACCATTTTTATATTTCAGTAGCCTAATAAAAATAACAAAATTAAATTAAATCACATAATTCACACCTGGTATATTCAGAAAACTACCAGTGAAAAGTTCTTAAGATTTTTTTAAAATAAAATAAAAATAAAATAAATCCACAGCCACACATATCTCTTATACCATCAAATGAACACAACATGAAGGAGGTGGCCTTCCCTGCAAGAAGATAAGGGCGACGGAGAAAAAGAGAGAGAGAGAGAAAAAGACGTGGGGGGAGTGGAGAGGGGCCATATAAAACCCCTGGAGCACAAGCCATGCTTTATCCTGTGACCCGCTCATTTCTGTCTCAGGCACAGGAAACCCCTAAACTCTCTCAGCCTTGCCCCAGAGCCTGCACACACTCTCTCACACACCTCAGTGTGCTCAGAGACGAGAATGGCTGTACGAAGAATGAATGAGTTCTGGAAAACAATGGGTCTGGCTTTAATGTTCGGCTTTCTTTTGCTTCACAGTAAGTTTATTTGAAGTCTTTTGTAAACTGTACTTTAAGTGTTGTGCCTTACATGCAGCATTTTATGATTACACACTCTATTTATGTTCTTAGTTTATATTCTGTATCATACATTTTCAAGCTTCTTTGTTGTATGGATTTATACGAATATCTTTTTTCCTCATAATTTGTTAGGAAATCATTCATTAAGTGGAGACATTGTGGATAAAAGTTGTATAAAAGCATCGCTGCATTTGAGTGCTAATATTTAGGGTTTAAGGGGCTTTTTTTCAATTTTACACTAAAAAAGTCTCACCTTGATTGATGTGACAGCCGGCAGTTTGTAGTGTTTACTCAGAAGAGACAGAGTTAAAGTTAGCGGGAATACTCAAACAAAGGGCTCTGGTTTGGAGTGGAAACATGCCGTTGATTGTAATTGCGGGCTATATCCTGCTCTCCTTCTGGGTGGAGCTGGCTGAAACATGGGCGTATATGTGTGTGTTTAGAGACTGAAGAGGTTGGAAAAGCCTGGAAACTGTCTGAGGAGTCTGTTAAGCATCTTCATCCTGTTTTCTGAGAATACAAGCGGTGAAATTGTCTTTTTGAAAAGCAGTCGTACGTGTGGATTCATTGTAGGACCACAGCGTTTGGTTCATGTTCTTCTGAAAATATATGGATGTTTACATGATCAGCCACAGGGCTGAAGACAGTTGTGTGTAAAAGGCACTCGCCTTCCAGGGATGTCCGTTATTTCAAAAAGGAGTAAAAAAGCTGGTTTGTAAGTGACGCCCTTGTGGGCAGGGCAGAGCTGTACGCCCCAATCCCTTTTCCCAAGAGGTGAGAGTAATGCTGTAGGTTTAACGGTGGGAAAGTTTGAACACGGAGCAGCTTGTCAAGAGTATGGTGGTTGAACCGAACAAACTTTTACCAGGAAACTAGTGCTGTTAAAATAGAAAAAAAACAACATTATTTAAAAAAACAAAAAAAACAATGATTTTGTATAATAAAAGTACTACAAAAGAACAGACTTCTATACCATGCAAACCCTCAAACAGCACATAATCAGTTTTCAAGCTAAGCCGAACAGAACCCTGCGTAGTTAGCCAAAGCTAGTGTGTAATATGAAATCTGAAGTTAATGTGCCATACATTCCTATAGTTATCCTCAAATGTTCAGCTCAGAGATTTTAATAAGAGTAATGTGAAACTGTAAACCAGCTGAATTCATCAGGTTGCAACAGCCATGCTGCTGTTAAGACTTGCAAGAAGACATTGTTCAAATGAAGCCACTTAGAGACCGCAAAGCACTATTCATTTCCATTCCCACCAGTCTGTTAAATGCTTGACACTTCAGTGCAATTGGCACTCCTGTGAGACTTCGCCAATGGACGGTAAAAGCGTAGCAACACTTTTCAGACAACCATGGAAATATGTGAGCATGGAGAGTTTTTAGATCATAAAATTAATGTCTACTGTCTCTAAGACCATGTTAATTGGCTGCAAATTCAAACATCACTCTAGTGACTGACACATCAGCACCGAAACATTCATTTCAACACCACTTTGGCACCATATTCAACTCATTTCACAGGATTATGACTTCACTCGAAGCTAAAATTGTTGTTTATATGTTTTAAATAACATATTTGTGTTGTCAGAGTTTGTTCTTGTTCAAAAGCATGTGACACTAATAAGGTCATGGGTTCAATTCCCAGAAAATACATGAACTGATCAAACTTACAGTATACCTAAAAAGCATCTGCTAAATACATACATTTAAATTTACAAAATGGGAAAGAGTGAACTGAAAAACCTTCAGATTATGATAACCGGATCAGTGGTTTCAGCATGTGGACAGGCAACCACACACAGTTGCTGCAGAATTAAATTAACCAAAGCTAAGTGGCTAAAAAGGGTCAAATTACATGCTATTTGAATGAGGACTCCAAGGAAAGACTCAGAAGAACTGCATTCCAACCGGCCACCCACGGTTCAAATGTGACAGTGACCTCCCAACGTAAGTATTGCTCTTTCAGAGGTGCAACCTTCCTCAACTGATGGATGGAAAGGGCAAGAAAGAATGATTCGCTATGACAGCCTGTTGGCAAATGTGTTTAGCTGAGCTCACATTCTCCTCATAGTTAGGTTAGCCACTCGAACAACACCCTGAATTTCAGTTACCACCTTTTCCCATGTTGTGAGTTCACCCATTATACACCCTGGTAGCAATGTGGCAATTCAGTGGACAGGTGCCAGGATGACGGTTGGTGCTTCCCAGGCATCATGGAATATTTTTGAATCTGGCTGCGATTTGAGATCAACGGCGAGTGAGAAAACACCTTCACGCGTCTTTAGTTCCCTGGCAGACCTTGCGTCCCTCGAGCAGGTCTTTTCCCGGTCCTAAAACCACTACTGTGGTCTATTACAGTTAGATATCTGGATAAAATCCAAGGCCTAGATCAACTGTACCAACAGAAGCCAATTCATCCACCCTGATCTGAACCAACACATGGGAATTCCCAAACTGCACAAAGCAGATAATGTTTAAAGGCACTATTATCAAATGCGTAAAGTATTTTTATCATATTGGATAGGACAAGCAAAGCTATTTAGTGGACAGCAGATGCATATTTTCATGGGTTTAGCTACACAAAGACATAGTCAAGGCACAAAAGAAAGAGGAAGTTCATGCATGCCAGTGCATCACGCGTGATAAAAACAAGATGGATGGCAGGGGTCACTATGTGGCAATGAGAGAAATGATAAGCTCGTGGACCTCATATCTGCATACCTTGGTTCTGGAACATTCTCCTTGGTTGATGATGCACTCTTTGGCCAACAAAAACAAGCAGCTGGCAGTTTCTCATGGCTTTAAGCTATTGCCTGGCATTCCTGCAGTCCCAGGCCACTCCGGTGAGGTTAACGTACCCAGGTTAATGTACCCAGCCTATACACAAATGCTGTAGGATATCTTACATCACTCCGATTTGGGTGTGCTCAGTCTCACTGGGCTTTTCAGAGATGCATATTGATTGAAACTGAAAGGGTGGAAAAATAAGCCGTTCATTCTGTGATTATGTGAAAAGATCATCTGAGGAAACAGAAATTATGGCAAGTTGCATGTTTAGACGTTTATGTCCATCACTTCACTTATAATTAAGAATAGGACAAAACAACTATTACGTATCATATTATGAACAAATGTGAAATAACAACTAACAGTCCTGTTTAATTAGTACATCATCTTAAATGAGAAAAACAAGACAATCTGGATGCAGATCAGGGTTTGTTGTTGTCGCTCTTGTAAGTCTGTTATTCTGAAGTTCCCCTGGCACTCCAATGTAGTTTTACTGTTATTGCGTCTCTCACAGCTGGCATCCAGCTTCCAACCGCTCTCACTCTTGACACTGCGCTCTGGTAATATGACTATCCAAAAACCAGAGTCCAAACATTAGTGTGTAATTAGCCTGTGGTTCAACAAAATTTGTAACGAGCGGAAACTTTAAGACACCATTTTGGACCAGTCTGCTGGTTGAATCATCATATTAGTCAAACAGCAACTTAGAAAATGATGGCAAAGTTTCAGTTCCTCTGAAACTTTAATTGTATCCTTTGAGTTTTAATGTGTTCACATTGATAATGAACTTGTGCAACTTCCTGTACGTAGTCATAAATTTGTGTATTTTCCATGATTAAAGGATTAGTTCAGTTCCAGAATAAAAAATGTCCTGATAATTTACTCACCCCCATGTCATCCAAGATGTTCATATCTTTCTTTCTTCAGTCGAAAAGAAATTAAGGTTTTTGGGGAAAACATTCCAGGATTTTTCTCCATATAGTGGACTTCAATGGTGGCCAATGGGTTGAAGGTCCAAATTGCAGTTTCAATGCTTCAGTTTTCAGCTTTAACGAGATACACAATCCCAGCCTAGGAATAAGTGTCTTGTTTAGTGAATTTTTTTTTTGGAAAATGACAGATTATTCCACTAAATAAGACCCTTATTCCTCGGCTGGGATCGTGTAGAGCCCTTTGAAGCTCCACTGAAACTCCAGTTTGGACCTTCAACCCGTTGGTCCCTGTTGAAGTTCACAATATGGAGAAAAATCCAGGAATGTTTTCTTCAAAAACGTACATTTTTTTCAACTGAAGAAAGAAAGACCTATGCATCTTGGATGACGGTCGAGTAAATTATCAGGAAATGTTTTATTCTGGAAGTGAACTAATCCTTTAAAGTACATACAAGATTTAACAAAAAGAATAAACTCTTATCAAATGGTACAACAAATATAAAAATATATCAATATATCAAAATAAGTAATGTTAATTTTATATACACACAAAATATTATTTTATATAAAAATGTACATTATTTACTATTGGATGAAATATATATTATTAGAAAACTGCACCCTATTTGTGGACAGAGCCTTTTCATTAATTGCTTTTTACATACATACACAGATTGAGTTAAACTATTGTTGTGTTTTTGTAATACTCGTTACATGCATGTAACTTTATAGAGAAGTTTGCACTTCTATGGCGGTTTCTGCCATTTTGCCAGAGGAATAAACAGAGTTAATGTGGCTTGGCTGAGCCTCTTTAACCGGTGGGGTAATTGCCGGGGTAATTAATGTTCAGCAAGCAGCACAACACTGGGGCAATTCTACCTAATGTTCCCTAATTGAAAACATAAGATTGTATCCTTTGCTTGCCATCAAAAGCACGAGGACTTTCTCATGGCAGTCTTTCCTCCTTAACCACAATGTTACAGAGCCCAGGGGATTTGTTACGGTTAGCCAGAAAGTGAGAGAGGGGGCAAAACCCAACCCCAGTTTTTCTTTTGTGTGAAGAGAAGAAAAAAATCAGAAAGAAAAAAGTTAGTTGCACCAACACCCCCACACTCGTCTTTCGGTTGTGGCCTTTTCTCCAAGCATTGTATAAGCTGAGCATGGCAGCGGATCAAACATTTAGATATCCAATTACATTGTCTGAATCAATCTGCATGATGATGTCAAAGAACAAGAGCTTGGAAATAGTCCATGGACATCTGCAGCCACGCAATGCTTGTGGTGCTGACAGTAAGCTGCAAAAGGAGGCGGCAGCTGGCAGTTAGAGGGGGGTGACAAGAAGATGCCCATTTTGGACAGTAGGGGGTGCTCTTTAAAAAAAACAAGGTTTGAAGCATTAAAAACACAAAAATCTGCAACATTCGTTAAGCAAACCATAAATCAAACTCTTATAGTATCTGTACTGTATTATTCTGGAGGGTTCTTATGGAAATGAACACTGCAAAAACAGTGAATGAGACTGTTGTCTAAGAATACTAAAGACACCCCTTAGTAGGTGGTCTGTGTATTAAATATACGTCTCGAATTGAGTCCAAAGGGCTCAAGAATGGAATTACTATGTGAATGGTTAACGCACCGTCTATAGTTTCTATCTGAGATACCTACATCCTGTCTGGCTTGGGGAACATTCCACGCCTGACACTAATTTGATTAATTCCTTCACCCCGTTTTTGTTTTGTCAGAAAACAACTGGGCCATGGGCTCATTGCTAAGTAAACTCTCAGGATCAGCATGCTCACAAATGGAAATAGTTCTCCCATAGTTGGGGTGGATAGAGTGACCACTGGATTTGTAGTGCGTCAGTTAAAAGTGCCCATAAAGTTCTTTGACCTTTTGAGAAATAACATTTTGAGATTGCACCAACAGTGCATCACAGGGGCTTCCGCAGGAAGATTTTTAAAATAAACCAACGAAAAAGACAACAAATACTATCAAAAAAGTCAAATGTGAAATTAGAAAAGCCAAGTTTTCTATGTTGGCCTGACAACGTCTTATTTGAAAGCTTTAAAACTTAACAACAGAGAAATGGATACAATGATGAATGGATGGATGGATGGTAGACACATAGAACGATAGGACAATGTAAGTAAACGTATAGTGCTCAGGCCTGCTTAAGTGAGGGGATTGGGCTGCAGCTGACTGTCATCACCAAGACATGCTCTCTACAGCCTGGGTGGAGAAGCAATGAGTCCCAGGCTGCTGTCCAGCCTAGCTGGCTGCAGACATCAGAGCCACATGTTAAAGCACAAAGTACACTGGGAGGAGAGTGCTTCCCTTGAGATCTGAGCATCTGGAGATTGAGAGAGATGGACTGATTAGAGTGATTACTGACCCTTTTGAGTCGCCTGCATCCATCATCACACTCTTTCACTAAGCTGTTTATTTAGGTTTCTCCTGTTTCAAGCAGACCCAGAGATAGGTGATCTCGAGATGGCCTTCCGTCCCGCTAGATAATCACGCCACAGATCTGTGTGAGGACAGAAGAACAAGAGGAGGGCTCTGTTAGGAAGACAGAGACTATCCCAGAGTTCAACAAGCTTGTAATTTAAACATTAATGCGGGTAGAGATTAAAGACACACCCTTATGAGCCGTGAAAAGGCAGATCGCTTATCACTGCATTCCCACTGGGGATTGAGTCGAGGATACCATCCAGAAATCCTCCAGAGTCAGAATAAAAGCAGACATGCCTTTAGATTCCCAGAAATAAATGACTCTGGGAAAATTACAGTGATATCGTTTTTAGTCATATGAGTAGGCCCATGGGACATTTATAGAGGAAATGATCAAAAAATGATCTAGAATGCTTTAAAGTCTATTTTAAAAAGGTTATCTGGAGTTCTTCTACCATATTTCTAGTTCACGCAGATAAAAACAATCTAAAGCTCAAAAAATCTAGCTCAATTCCTGAAATTTGAATCCTACAACCAAGACTTAAAGGAACAGTTGACCAGAAAATGAAAATTCCATCATCTACATGTCTGACAAAGGTAAATGATGGCAAAATTTTCATTTCATGGGTGAACTATCCATTTAATGAGGTACTTACTTTAAAATAACCCTAAGCATTTTACGGGCATTTCTCATGTTTCCAGGGATTCTGGAAGAAGGTGGGGGTTTTAGCTCTCAGGTTTATATCAGAGCTGTTAGGACGTGTCTGGCTAAGCTTACTGCCGTACATCCATTCAGACACAGCTGAGAACATGAGGGATTTTGAGAGTCTCTGCCTGAGATTGTCTCATTACATCAGACCAGACGTGCCAGAACACCATGGAAAGGATTAGAGTGATTCAGAAATCTGGAGAGCACATTTGGTCCTGGTTGTGTCACTTTCCTTAGGAAAACAATGATTCCGGTCATATTTCTGTTGTATTGGTAGATGAAAAACATGCATCGAAGCGGTTAGGTGGAGTCACGTACTCTCACTCTTCCAGAACTCTGTTTGTGCTTGCTGTTGGAGCATCCAGATGTCAGCCTGATGACCAGATTTCACTGCACAAATGAAAAATATCAAATTTTACATCAGAGTTGTGAAATATCAGATACGTCAAGATGGTTATCTCATTTGGGAAGAAAATTTGATGGATTGAGTTTTATGCTTGTTTAGACTGCAGCAAGACAACTGACCTACTTCATCAAAGTAGAACCCAAATCTTTTTCATTTTTAATCTGTATCATGGTGACTGCCTTAAAAATCATCATTAATAATTTCGATCTTTCATCTTCCGCATAGTGCTTTAGATTGTGTACATATTTGAAAGTACATGCAAGTACATGTTTGATGAATGTAGCTATAAAGTGGCATGACTGAAGATCATAGTTAGTTTTGTAGCTTTGAAGTAAGACATAAAGACAGATGTTAGCACACCAGGCATTTCACAATGCATTTGGTAACTGTTTAAAACTGTAAAAAAAATATCAAGAAACAATTTATGCAGTTTTACATGACTACTTATGGATTTTATGCATAGGTAAATGCATATTGTGAGAGTATGTAGAAACTTTATGCATAAAATCTACATAACATTTATGGATAAAATGTATGCATAAACAGACAGCACACTTCCCGACTGCCCACATAAGAACTGGAAAGTACTTTCTCGATTTGGCAAACTCAAAATTTGACTGCACAAGGTTTTTATCAGTCCTCCAGAAAACAAAATTGTGTTCACAATATTTAATCAGAGGTCTGACTATGAGGGACAACATTTACACAGAAATTCGTTGGTTAGTCAAGACTTACTCCCAGATTGTCTAGAGTGACCTCATTCACCACAAATATCAGTGTTCCCTGGTATATAGATGGTGACATCGTACCATAATACACCTTCCTTCCTTGTACTGTAAGATACCAAGAAAACACACCTTTTGTGTACTGTTTGGATTTGTATTTTAGCAATTAACATTTACCTAATTTCCCTTAAAATCCAAAATTACACAACTTAGATGCACTAATTCTAATTTCGCATAACACTTGGGACAGAAAGTATGTGCGTGATCGTGCTGCTGGGAGGGGAATTTTGTTTTGTACACAATTAAAGACGTTCATTTTCATGAGCATTGAAAAAGAATGTGGTGCTTCTCATTTGTAGAAAACGCACAAATACAGAAGTGTACAAGGGCGTTCATGTACACTGGTCTTGTTTATATGATGTTAGGAGAAGAGGGAACATTCTTCCTAACAATTATTATATCAATAAACATGTCAGGTTTTGGCTTGTGTAAGTCAGCGCTTAGTTTTATTAACATTTTTAAGAGCTGTAGGATGCATGCCCAGTTCAGCCAATTAAAATATATGGCTAGCCACGCACAGTATCTAGCCCGATAGACATGCTTACAAGATACTCAGGATGTTTCTGTAACGAGGGAGGGGTGCTTCAAGCTGTGAGTGCGGGTGAGTGCTATCACGGTGGCCATGCATCCTTTAAAATCACAAAACGCTAAGAGTCACAAACAGAAAATGAGCTATCACTAGGAGATTTGAACTTGACCAAGCACAGATTGTCATTTCTTGGTGGTTTAACTAAAAAGATTCATCAAGGATTGTTGTTTCTGCACGATACAGTCACACCTGTTGAGACAAATGTAGAATCAGACTTCATCTTTATGAATCACTTTATGATCAGACTGTGGCAGATATCTTAGTATTTCTAGTTAGGAAAACTCAAGACCACCCAGTATGAGCTCCAGATGGCATTCTGAAGCCTCCGTGACAAGTTTGACGGCAAAACGTGTGGTGTCCTAAGTGACACCAGAAATTGTTCTAGATTTAGCGCTCAGCTGCTCCAATCCCCATTGCCAAAAAACCTTGTCAACTCTTTGCTGAAAACCATTTAAAAGACTATTCCAGGTTCAACTGAACCTAAATGTTAACATGACTTTAGTGTAAAATTAATCATTATCTATCATGTGTAATAATTTACCTAGAATGATTTACCTTGAATGTGTCAGCCAAAAGTGAAAACTAGTAATAGTGGTTTCTCTTATAAAATTACTTTTAGCAAGAACTCAAGTTCAGTGACTTTCGTATATGGCGTAGTTAGTTGAGGATGCAACACCTAAAACAATCGGGCAAATTAATTCATTTGTAATTTACACCCGACCACTCGCTTCCTGCATTCCAGATCTCTAGACATAACTCTTTACTAAGGAGTGTGGTAATGTACAGCAAAGACAAAGGTCTTGACTTTTCGAGGGTGATGTTTATTTGCTCAGTCGGTGTCAGGAGCATTACCCTCCTGCTTAAGTTATTAATAATGCAGAGTGGCTGTGCAAACAAAGCACATTTTTGGAGAGGGTGGAGACAGAAGGGCATTAAATAACGGTCAGAAAGGGCAAGGCTTTTTTAACCTCTTCTCAACCTACCACCCACATGCTAGCAAACACTGAGCGGCAGGCTCTGGATAAGGAGGATCTGACAGCCTGGTCAAACACTGCAAACACTTATTGACTGCATGATATACAAAGTGAACAGGTGGCATGGAAATCTTTGCTAAAATCCATACTGTACCGTTTTGCAAAACGTTTTAAATTAATATATTTTTTAGAAAAAAGAAAAGCAAACATACAGAAAAACAAACATACAATGCAACCAGAGCAATCCCAGTCATGAACAAATTGCTTTTATGAATACATTCTTTTTAGTTAATCAAAAAACACAGGGCAACTAGTGTAGTCTGATTCACATACAAATGTCTCTAATAAACAAATTATTTTTAGTTAATGAAAAACATACAACAACCAGTATAAGCAATTATAAACCATTATAAACAAATGACTCCTATAAGCAGATTCTTTTTAGTCAATTAGAAACTTATGACACAACTAGTGTAGCCTGATTCCTGAAACAAATAGTCTTATGTGTCAGTTCTTTTAATGAAGTGTTCAAAAAGACAAGTTACCAGTTTGAATCAGTGAGAATTTCATGTGTCAGCAAAATGGACATAAAACCTAAATGAACACTGGAATTGAATCAGAATCTAATTAAAACTAAACAAATCAAGAGCTTGTGAGTAAGAATTAAGTATACTGATGTTGCTCTCTAAAACCAGCAATTGGGCCTTTTGAACCGTAACTTCCTGTTTCACTAGGAAATACAACAAAAATTGACTGGTTTGCAAATAGACGAATGTTCTGCATCTGGAAGTGATCTACCACATAATGAGCTATTTTTAAGCAAAATCAATGAGATCAAAATGTAATTGCTGTTATGGGTGGCACATTAATGGCAATTTTGTGCAAATTGTATCATGTCCTTCATTATTTATGTAACATGACACTACATAATTCACCAAGGTGTGGTGGAAGTGCAACCTAAAGCTTGTGGTCTTAAAGTATTTGACATCTTTAACATTTTCTGTGTTAACCGTGCAGGTTGTCAGGGACAGGACCCAGCAGATCAGTCAGCAAATCCGTCAACAGGTCCGTCAACAGGTCCGTCAACAAACCCGGAAAAAATTGGGGCTACAAACCCGACAGGAACCCCCACAGCAGCCCCGACAGCAGCCACGACAGCAAATTCAGCAGCTGCAGATTCAACACCAGGTCCTGCAGCAGACCCAACTTCTGGGCCTGCTATTCTAGAAACAACTGACACAAGAAAACTAGGTTCTTTTGACACTACTGGCAAGGGTATGAGGCCTCAAGACTGTCCCTAAATGAATTTCTTAATTGATTTTAGTTGGTGATACTACTAATCCTTGATTCTTTGGTTTTCGCACCTCGATTAGCTGCCAACACTGCTGATGCCAGCCAGCTTACATCTGTACCAGGACCATCAGAAACCACAGACACAATCAACTCTGATGTAAAGTTGATGATGAATCCACTCTCAAATCAAGGTTCCCAAATTACAGTAAGTCATTTTGGGTCACTAATATCATGGATTAGAATTCTGGGAGGAAAAAAAACAATGGTTCAAATTCAATGTACATTTGACAGTTCAGTTAAGAACTATCAGACTTGTCTTTTAATTTATTATTAATCAATGGATTTCATTGGTCAACAGCTTTAATGAAGAACATGCAGAAGAAATGTGATTTTTATTTTTTCATTTTAGTTAATTTGACCAATTTAGACCAATTTAGTATTTTTGGTACTTTACTTAGAAAAAATTCCATGGTACTTTATTTGTGAACATTTTCCATACACTCTAAAAAAAAAATGGCACTAAAAGTGGTTCTTTGGCTCGTAATCATAGGGGAACCAGTTTAAGTGCTACATAGCACCTATATCTTTGGAGATGGTGCTATATAGCAAATTAACCATCCCAAAGAACACCTGAAGAACTGTTACAGGTTCTTTATAGGTGCTATATAGCACTTAAATTGGTTCCCCTATGATTATGAGCCAAAGAACCACTTAGCGGTGCTATATAGCACCTCAAATAACACAACCCAGCAGGCACAAAACAGGCACACAACGTCATAAGATGTTGATATTTGATTAAATTTCAGTTGCGACCGAAAATTTAATTTTTAACCAAAATGCAACATCTGTCCGACGTCATGTCCAACGTCAACCTGACATTACATAGGCGTCTGGTGCCTGCTGGGAAAGAACCGCTGAAGAACCAGTATCAGTACAATAATATTTTTAAAGAAAAGTACATGAAATTTACAACCACAGTATATTTCAAAGTACCATAATAATACTATTATACTAACATCATTGTACCATGGTAATGCCATAGTACTTTTTTGTAAGGAAAGTACTATATAAATACAACTGTATATGCCAATCATTTAGTAGATCTGTATAAATCAAAGTACCATAATATTACCATTTGATACTATCAATGTACCACTGTACCTATAAAATACATTTTTGGCAAAGTAACATTGTGTAACTGAATTTATATTTTCGTTTACATGTCCATATGTTACAGTGAGGCCATATCAGCATCATACCAATGCACACATCCCATATTTACCCCAAAAGGTCATCAGAAGAGCGAAAAACAATCTACGAGACTTTTCAAGTATCTCTACTTTGCCAACACAAACCAATGGACAGAGTGACTTCAGATGTTTTCAGTTGCTGTCATCTGCGTCCGTGTACATTAGAAAGGAAGGAAGCTTTGTGTCTGAGAGGATAAAGTTTAGCAGGGCAGTTTGAGCTGTTGATGCCTGTGAGCTCAGATTAGGGAGATCCTGTTTTGCCATTCGCTATAAATAATCCCTCCACACAAAAGATGAATGAGTGGGAGAAGAGGGGCTTCCTCTCACTGCTGCCATGCGGTTATGAACCCAGGAAAGAGGTTAGACAGAAGAACTGGGGGGAGATGATGAGCGTCCATTGTTGGCAAGAACAGATCTGCGACCGGTGAAAGTGATGGCAGCGATAGGCCAGTCTGACGCAGGATCTGTATTTTTTTTTCATCATGATAGGCGTTGGTTATTCTGGCATGACACCATGGGATGAAACGGTGCCCACACATGCTTTGTGAAAAGCAGGGAGAGGTGCTAAACTACAAAGACTCCTTCCTGTTCACTTCCCCTTTTTGTTTGCTATATGAAGCTTTGTACAAATTGATAAGTGTCAGGAAGAGTGGAAAAAGTCTAAATTAGGAAAGCTTAGGGATGCTATATACATTAACGAAACAATAACTGACTTTAACAAAATAATTTATTATAAAATAAAACAGTAAAAACTAAAATCAATGGCTTTAAATGCTACAAGTGAATTTAGGCATCACAACAAAATAATAAAGGAGATTTTTCATTTTGAGATTTAATAAAGGTTACATTTCACAGTGTCATTAAATTGTTAGTCTTTTAAAGATTAACGTCAAGTGAGTATTAGATGGAAAGGTAAAATTAAAAATAGGAGAAATGAGCATGCACAATTAAATATACAATATCTACCAATATTGGTAGATTAATCTGTCATTTTGATTTTTATCAAAACAGACCAATGACAAAACATTCCTGCATGCTATTAAGGGACACCCAAACTAAATCAACATTACTTCATTAGATATCTGTAAAATATGTCTCAAATTGCTGTTGAAGCTCTCCAATATTTAATCCCTGTTTTTGTTCAACTTGTTGTTTATGTGTTTCTCTAGCCAAATCAAAAGCAAGAAGAGAAAGGGTCTTCTCCTGCTGTTTTCGTGTCTGTGCTGGTGGCCGGCTTACTGCTTGCTGCCATAATAGTCGGCATATACTACTTCAAGTGTCATCGCCGAACCAACGGCAAAGGCATGAAACTGGTAAGTGTCAGACTTACTGAACCCCAGAAAAACATCCCATTAATTGAAATATCCTCTCTTGAGGATGCGATTGCATGTTCTAACTCAACACTAAACAAATCTTTGAAGTAAATGTACACATTCATTTACTTCCTGCTGTCTAAACGCTCAAATTGATGACTTCACCAACAGTATCTCCACCACCAAGTGTTCCCAATCAAATTCCCATTTTGAATGTGTTGTGCACGCATTTTAATTGCAAAGTTCAGCGTATTTGATAGGGAAATGTTGCCAAGTTTGTAATTAAGAGGGAAACAATTGGCAGCATATCAGTGCAGTGCAGTTCCTCCAGCACATGCCCCATCGAATGTTCAGAACCACAACACATGCTAGTGAAACACTAACTGTTTCATCTCCTTGCCAATAGTTCTAAGCTGTTTTCCTTCTCTGTTAAATGATGAGAAATGGTGAAAGTGAAAAAGTGCACTCTCGGGCAGACCTCAGAAAGAGTCTTACAATGAAAAAATACTTACATTCATAGGGCAGCATTTCATAAGCCATATGCTGCACAATAAATGCTTTAGCTTTGAAGATGCGTCAGGAAAAATATTCCATCAAACAAAAATGATTTTATGGAAGTTTACATGTTCCATTTAAAGAACATCCTCCCCTTTTAGTTCAAGGGTCTTGCTCATCAATGCTGATTTACAAAAATACTGACTAAAAATGAAAATCTTAACTTTAATAGTTTAATGCATTCAATGCATCAAATTTGATAAAAGTCTGATATAAAATATTGATATGAACTCCATAATTTATAGTAAAAATATAATAATAATAATAATATAATAAAAAATAATAAAAAAAATTAATAATAATAATAAAAGCAAAATAAAAAGTAAAATTTTTGTTTGTATTTTGTTTTCCATA
Source organism: Onychostoma macrolepis (assembly GCF_012432095.1). Taxonomy (NCBI): domain Eukaryota; kingdom Metazoa; phylum Chordata; class Actinopteri; order Cypriniformes; family Cyprinidae; genus Onychostoma; species Onychostoma macrolepis. The sequence continues at coordinate 10,567,020 of NC_081177.1, forward strand.
GGCTGAGGAGTCTTACATGGCTGACGAGGAGAACCAGGGTAACACTCTGGTGTCTGTGGCCCCTCTAAACCAACCCGAGCCCCAGGAGAAGCCCAGTCTTAACGGAGAGTCACAAGAGGCAGTTAAGGCCCAAACTCCTCCTGCTGCCACCAACGGCCACTCTACCACCAAAACAGCAGACACCGAGTTGTGAACAAGCCGATCTGCCACCAAGGGTCTGGGCGTAACGCTCAGTCCCTGCTTCTTAAACCCAGCTCAATCTACTGCATTGACCTTGGCCATAAGGCACAAGGGAGACAAAGACACTGAGAGTCAAATTCCCACTGCAAAATGTTAAATGTTCAATTTAAGTTCATACAGAACAACTTTTGAGGCAAATTTGTCAAGTAATCCTCCTCCCGATCTATCGAAATAAATGTACACGTTTCAGTGCTATATGAAAGATTGTTGTCCGTTCAGAAAGCAGTTGTAAGTGCCAGTTATGACAGTGATGATTTATACAAAGAACATTATATAAATTCAATCAAAATATGATGCAAAAAAAAAAAACATTTTAGTCCAAGAGGTTCACCCTTTGAGTATAATACAGTACTGCTGTGGGGTGGGGGACCTTTCCCATGAGTCATTGCTGGCTTCCATAAGAGCAGCCAGGGCTGGAACTGAACGCCGGGAGGATCCTTGCTCCTGTCCCAGCGCTCTACAGCTGCCAGCTGAGAGTAAATCACATCACACCACAGAGAAACATTCAGAATCCAATGGACGTGAGTTGTGTTTTTGTTTGCGACGGGTTGTTTGTGTGATTCTAGACTGTATGAAATGTTCTATATGTCCGTCTTTGTGTACAGTATGATTTGACTAGTTAATAGTCTTGTATAATTTTGTTAATATCACTGCATGACAACGTAATGATTTCTGGAGTTGCTGAGCATGAGAAATCAGTTCAAGCGTCAATCTGTCAACTCCATTTCATTGCTGCAAACAACCCTTAACGTACAGTAAAATCCAACCAATTAGATATGCTGCAAAGCCCGTTAGTGCTCAGGGTGACAGCTAATTATTATCTGACATTTCTGGATTGTGTTACAGCTTTACCGTACTTTGTAAACCAGTATTATGCTCTTTTTGTAATATTTTTATTCTAGACATTTAGATGTAGTGTTTATGGATTGAGTGACTGACTTAATCGTTTGAATGACCTGCCTTAATTACTAGAAGTTTCTTGGGTGGGTGCGTTTATTTTGTATATGCATTTGCTACTACACTGTACAAAAGTCATTAGGCAAAGAAATGATGTAATTGGGTGCAGCCATGAAACCCTGGAGCATCGTTTTTAGTTTTAGTCAATTCACTCCAATACAGTGAAAAACAGTGCAGACAAAAAAAATATTTCTACATTACTTTTAAACCCATATCTTGTTCAAATGCTTTACACTTCTTCACAAAATTTCTGACACAAGACTGACTAAACTTGGGGTCAAAATTTGGTGCTAGAGTGACTGTATCTCTTAAAATAAACCAATAGAAAATTATGTACATACATATGAATACCATGTCCTTTATTTCAACTATGACATTTTGTTTTAACATTCCGATGTTCCGTCATATTTTGGATCGGTGTACTAGCATTGTGTTAAACTGATGTATGTTTGTGATAGGAATAAAGTTTTGAAAAATAAATTGATATGTGAAACTATTCATTTCTACTTTACCCCAGTGAGACCTCGTCTTTGTGTGCCTTGGATCTATATGATCCAATTTTTCACTTATTTGACCGCTAGGCTGTTTACTCAAGAATTTTTTGTTTGATATGAAATGCACACATATGTTCTCTCTCCATCTCATTCCTCAACACATGTGCAGAAATTTGGCTGGCATCTAAAGGCCATTTAAGCAAACAGCTGGTTTGCATAAGAGAGGGTGATGACATCAGAGAGCAGGGATTCGGGTGGGGTTCAGTGGACCCTCATCACTTTAAGAGAAAGCAAGTCAGCGTTTGTGTGTTACTAACTGCTGTCTCACGCCCTCTGAGTCCTGCCACTAATCACCCTAAAACGCAAAGCGGTTAATGATGATATTACAAATATAATCTCATGGAAATATTATAATATAATATACTATATTATTACAGTATATATATGTATTATGCATATGTATTATAGGCTGCTACTATTACTAATATTATTATTCATAATAATTAGTATTATTAATATTTTACCTCTAATACAATATTTCTACAAAATAATATATTACATATAATATTTCTAAATAATGATAAAAAACACAGCTATATAATTTATGACAAGAAATGTTTCTATTTTTGCAAGATTTCTGCTTACCTGCAGAAACAGAAAAACACTGTGGGTAAGAAAAACGCCTCAAGACATTCCCTGAAAAAAAAGCTTAATATACTAGAAATGCATTTTTAGAAAGAACATATACTACATTACATTTTATGGCATGTATTAAGTTTTTTGTTTTTTTTTCCATTCTGTCAATGGTTGTCAATGTTCCTAAAAATAACAACAAATTTACAGCATTCTCCATTCCACAATGTGTTAACTGCCATTGCCAATAATATCGCATTAAACAGGGTAAATGGTGACAGAAAAAAACTGTGGGGTCATCAAAAGATACCACACAGACTATTTGTTGAGGTAATTATCACCTCACTCTGCTGGAAGTCAGACTGCGGTCTCGTTTGAAACCATAAACCAGACCCAGATCCAGACCAAATCTGTCTTTATGCAGTCTTAAAAGGTCTCAAGACAAACACCACAACATATTTTTATCAATATTTAGCAAATATAGATAAAAACATCACTATGTCATACCAACATGTAAGAAAACATGAAAAAGATCATTACTGACATTTTCCTGCCTGGAGCGAATTCATATCATCTCACATATTTTGAATGGCGAGCCTTATGATGTCACACTTAATATTCTCAGGATGCTCTTGTTCTTCATAAACCAAGATAAATATGTTCTACAAATCAGGAATCACCCACTAACCTCACAGTACAACCCAAAACATAAACAGAACAAGGACAAATGAGTCTGACACAAACAAACAACAGACTGAAGAACAGCATTCCTTAAAGGCAAAAGTAAATCCATTTATATCATGGCTTATCTGACAAGAACGACTAGGACAGTTTCTTAAAATAGCCCTTCATGTAACATCATTCCACTGCATTTACAGTTCCATAAAATAGACATGGTAGGCCTACTCCAAGTGTACACCATGATACATCTAAAAACCATGGTAATGCCATTGTACTTTTTTGTTATATGAAAGTTTTCATTAATTAAATGTTTTTACCTGCAATAGCTGTTCACAAGCTGCGAGTGCAGGTGTTGATCTTCACAAACACCATCTTCATCTTTGGCGATTGGATGGATTTGTAGGTTTAGTCCAGTTTATGAAGTAAAGTATTTTCGTTCTTAGTATTCTAAATTGTTTTGTTCTCCAGTTTCTGTTTTGCAACAGTAAGCGAGAAACCCGCTGAAAACTATTCAGTGAGTGAGCTGTTCGAATGATTCAAACTGAATCACGAACCGATTCAAGCGGTTTTGACCGATTCATTGGAAAGAACCAACTCAAATGAGTTATTCATTTGCGAATCGAGTATTCCAAACAGCATATAGGAAATATGAACATACAACTTGATTTATTTTAAAAATTGTCAAGAAGAAAATGTTTTTCAAAAAGGTTTATGGTAATCTCGTCAGAGGATTTTTCAGTAAAATTTTACTGAGACTCAGCATTACCGAACGAGGAACAGTTTGTTCGACACATAAAAATACAAGTACATTAACCATGGTTTTATTGTAGTAAAAGTATAGTAACCATGTTTTTTTTTGGCGTATTGATTACCACGTGTGATGCAAAAGTATTTACAGACAGGAATATAGTCTCTAACTGAGACTTAGTCTCGCTAGACTTCAATAAAGAAATGTTTGTGTCAGTGACAGGGCTTCAAAAATCTGACTCCTACTTTATAAAGGGCATCATTAAAGGGATAGTTCACCCAAAAATGAAAATTCCGTCATTAAGTAGGGCTACTCACCCTCATGTCGTTTCAAACCCGTAAGACCTTTTTTTCATCTTCAGAACTCAAATTAAGATATTTTTGATTAAATCTGAGAGCTCTCTGATCCTGCATAGACAGCAAGGTAACTATCACATTCAAGGCCTAGAAAGGTAGTAAGGACATTGTTTAAATAGTCCATGTGACATCAGTGGTTCAACCATAATGTTATGAATCTATGACGAACTGGCCATATGGAGCACCGGGAGTTTTCCCAGAGTGCCGCTGTACAATGTGAACCGGCCCGTCGTGTAAATATAAGGAATGGATTATAGTACATTTACTTAGCCTATATCTGTCCATCAGCCCAGACAAATGGCCCACGCTGCTCACTTGAGTCAGCCGCAGCGGCTCAAAAGTGCTTATCAATGTCAAAATGGTTTAGGCAATCAAATCAAATCAATCAAAAAAGTTGGGATTTACCGTTCGCTGCGCGGCTGCGGCATTTGAATGCGAGCTGAAGTAAGATGTAGGCTAAACAGCAAAACATGATGAGAAAATTTAGCAATATTTGCCAGCTGTTTTCAAAAAATGTTAAACGACAGACATTCATTTTCAGGCAAACTACTGGCCTTTTCTAATTTATCAGATTTTAATGCCATTTACATTATTGGCCACAGTGTAGCCTACATGGAAACATTAATGTAGCCGATTTCAGCAGACATAAGATAACAGTGAATGTTTGTATATCATTATATTTCTTCTGTAATTTCAAGTGTCTAAGAAAATGTTTTAAAAAACTGTGAAAATGTAATTCTCAGTACTGTAGAACATTGTAAAGGAAAGGGAAAGTGTAAAGGAAAACTTAGGAAAGTTCTTAATAAGATATTTTAATGTACATGTTTTAATGGTTTAAAGTTTAAATATAATTTTTTTTCTGTGATCAAAGCTGAATTTGCAGTATCATTAGGCCTACTCCAGTCTTCAGTGTCACATGATTAGTCAATACTAAAAACTGTTTTTGTCTCTTAATATTTTTGTGGAAACTGTGACTAACTTTTTCAGGATTACTTGTTGAATACAAAGTTAAAGAACAGTATTTTTATATATAAATAATTTGTAATAAGTATATCTTTACAGTCAGTTAAATAAATTTAATGCAACCTTGTTGAATAAAAGAATTTATTTATTTTTTTTAATCTTACTCCAGACTGAATGGTGATTTATCACATTTTCCACTTTATTCAACAATTTCTTCTCTTCCATGTCAATCTTCGCCATGCGTTCACGTGACTCATGTGTGTGATGCTGTGTATGCAGAAGCTGGCGTTCTGCATGTAGAACCCGAATGATCTGCGCTTGTTTTCAATCAGAAGAATGCACACGCATCCATCATCCATAGTTATATACGATGGCATTTCTTCCAACAATAACATACAGTAGTTGACCAAATGGTAATACAATGTTTAATTTTTTATTTTATTTTTTTTTTTTTGTTGACCAGACCTCTGTTCACTGATCAAAATATGTGTTTGGCCAAGAAGAGAAATCCTCTGCTTATCTGTTTTTCTAGTAGAAAATATAGTTTTTTTCTTTGTGTTAGAGTGTGTGACATGAAGAGTCAGAGATTAAACACACACACACATATATCCACACTCCCACCCAAAGCAGCAGGGTGTTTTCTCTTGTCAGGCGTGTGTTGTCGCAGCTGTGAGGTTTGTCGAGTTTTCCCTCGCCTCACTCCTATGGTTAGATAGCCTTGCTGAGGGATAGAGTCAGAGAAGAACAACTATGTTTTGTGTCAAGGTTCAGACCACACCAGCCAAGGGAGGGGAGGCTGGAGAATCCCAGAAGAGTCTGGTGCCGTCACCGAGAGAGAAAGGCAGATGAAGGGAGAGAAAGATAGAGGTCGAATGAAGGGTGCAAAGTGCACTTTTACCTCATATGTTTAGGCTAGAACACTTGAAATGAACATAAATATCACACAAGGGATCCCAGCTTCATGTTACTTATAATGTACAACTTCCTGTACCACCTCGCATTTTTCATTGCACAGTGTTTTAATTTTAAGTCTTATATTAATTATTTATATATTAAATTATTTTATTATTTTATTACATAGTTTTGATTATAATATATACAAACTTTGCATTGCATGGTGATTTAATTGCATTAATTCTACTACTATGCACGATATTATATTTTGAGATGTTTGGTTCATAATACCATTCCATGGTTAATGATCCGTTAATCTCAATCATCTAATAGAAGCGTTTGCAGGTAAAGTAGAAGTTAATGCATTCCATTGAAAGTAAACATGGCTAAATGTCCTGTGTGATCACATGCTCTTATCTACAGAAAGTCATTTCATGTGACCATTATGTCCCCATTATGGAAGCTGAACCCTCAGGAGGTTTCTATTAGGAAGAAGTGAGCTTAAGAATGTTTACCAACTTCCTGCTTCTTTGCAAGCACTGCTGTATGGTGACATGGTCCTTATCTCGCAAGGTAGGAAAACATCTGGTCCCTAGATCTGGGCAGGAAGTGTATCGAATGGACAGCTTGCCCCTTTTTAAGGGGACCAAATCCTATAGCAGTATCTTTGGCTGGTACTTTGTCTCTGCTACACAAAAAATCACACAATTGTATGCACAAAAAAAACAAAAAACAGTCAAAATTGATTTCAACATCACTTTTTCACTTTAAATACAATAAAATAAACTGCTTTCATCGAATCTATCCGGTGATTAACCTGGTTTGTAGGTTGTTCAGTGTGTGCCAGAGGCATTCAGACAATAAAGCCGAATACAATTCCAATCAGATTGGTCACTATATCAGCTAAAGAGTCATAAAATAAGGGTGTGGGCACTTTAACTCTCCTAAAAAAACACACATTTAACACTCTCAATTGTTTAATTTGTCCTCTAACAATGTCCAACAGGGTATAATAAACATGCACCACAGGAGAATTCCAACATTTTTCTCAATAATCTTAAAGTCATGGACATTTCCACCACAGTGTCATTAATAAACATAAATATTTCTTGTTGTTCTAAGTAGCCTACACTCTTAAAAGTGCTGGGTTATTTCTGTAAACACATTGTTGGGTTAATTGTGCTGGGTCATAATTCTGGGTTGTTTGCGGTACTGTAAACACATAGTTGGGTTGTTAGTGCTGGGTCAAATGACTGCAAGGGGTTCTTTCACCACTGAACACCTGGGTTGGGTTATTTTGACCCAGGCCCGGCTCCACGGGTGGGGGGTCAGGGTGGGCCTGGACACGTCCAAACAACGTCTTTTGTACTTCGTTTTTGAACGTCCAATTTTGGTCCCCTGAAGGTGCAGACTGTGACGCCAGATGACGTCTTTTTTCCAACGTCTAATGAACGTCCAGTATTGACGTCCACAGGACCTCTGTATAAGGGCTAATTGTAGGCCAAATGTGGTCTTTGTGGACGTCTTTTCTACATCAAACTTAAACTCATTTTAGACATCATGTACTCAATAAATAAATATTTAAATAACAAATAATGTTTCATCACAAGTAACCTATATTGATATTCATTAACCATGCTGATAAGAACAATGTTGATATTTGTCTTAAATAAAATAAATATTACATTCATTAATAATGTCAATTTTCTGCACATGTCTTCGACGTCCAAAAAAAGTTACCTAGTCCGACGTTCAAATGTAGAACTGCATATTGACGTCCAAATGGGGTCTTGGTTAGACGTCCAAATAGCGGACCTAGTTTGCACTTCATGTAGACGTGCAGAATTGGTCTTGGACCGACGGACACAATATAGACATAATCTGCACGTCCGTCAGACGTCTAATGTTTAGTGGGACAGTGCTCTGTGTAAAGGGAGAACATCTTACAAGATCAGATATTTGTCAATAAGCTAAGAATCTGTTGATTTATGGTTTCGTCAGTCTCAGTGGTGTAGTGCAGGGTATATTCAGGTATAAGGCTTATCAGTCGGCTTTGCGTAGCCTATACCTACTTCTAAATACCCTCTGATGCGCATTCAGTGGTGTCTCGCATTAGCCAAAATAATGACAGTCCACCACATGATTTGCTAATCAAATCGTCTGTGAATAAATGCAAATATTCCTAAAACACCCAGTAAAGACAGTGATGCGGTCAGGACGCCGGCTTCCCTTTAAATATGATTGATGATTGCGCCGCGCCTGCTTTGTCCCCAGACAAGATGGCAAAATAATAATTAATTATTGATTTCTAATTTGAATCAGTACATTATAATATGAAAAGAAAAATCAAAAGGACCAGGTTTTTGCGATCAGATATTTTTAAACCGGTAAACTCCTGTAAACTTTTCAGTCCAAGGATCCAGTAAACGAACGTGTTCAAGCAGCAAGTTTAAAACAGCTCTAATACAGAGAAAACCCGAGATCAGAGATTGCGGAGATTGCAGAGATTGCGGAGAGTCGTTTCAGCTTGTATTTGGCTTAAAAGCACAAGTGTTTTATAATGGATTTTTTTCACTATATATAAAAATTGTAAATGGTATGGGGGAGGGGGGAGGGAGGGATTACATTTGCCCGTCACTGCCATGGGAGAAACAGTCAGTCAAACATAGGAATATGTGCAATTCTGGAAAAATTTATCTCTTTTGTTTGTTTTTTTCAAATAGAGATCATATTCTCCTATGATTCTCAGTACTAAACAAATAGCTTGTAATTTACTAGAGGTTCTGACAAAATGTTAATTGCTGCGGTCTATTTAATTTTTAAAATTTGAATTATGTATTGCAAAATTTGCACCTCTGTTGTGGCTAATATTAATTTCATAATTATCCTTACTCCGTGAAGTAGCAGAAGTTACGTGAAAATGTGCAAATGGCCCATTTTGGGGTGAATTAAATGCAAGTCTTAAATGTCACTGTTTATAAGGCATTCATCCTTTCACTTTAAAAAAAATGGGGGCATAAAAATAGTAGCCTATATATTAGGCTTTTTCACTATATATAAAAATTGTAAATGGTATGGGGAGGGGAGGAGGGATTACATTTGCCCGTCACTGCCATGGGAGAAACAGTCAGTCAAACATAGGAATATGTGCAATTCTGGAAAAATGTATCTCTTTTGTTTGTTTTTTTCAAATAGAGATCATATTCTCCTATGATTCTCAGTACTAAACAAATAGCTTGTAATTTACTAGAGGTTCTGACAAAATGTTAATTGCTGCGGTCTATTTAATTTTTAAAATTTGTATTATGTAATATGTATTGCAAAATTTGCACCTCTGTTGTGGCTAATATTAATTTCATAATTATCCTTACTCCGTGAAGTAGCAGAAGTTACGTGAAAATGTGCAAATGGCCCATTTTGGGGTGAATTAAATGCAAGTCTTAAATGTCACTGTTTATAAGGCATTCATCCTTTCACTTTAAAAAAAATGGGGGCATAAAAATAGTAGCCTATATATTAGGCTACCCCCCCACCCCACCCCACCCCCATCACTTGGGCCACCCTTCAACTCGTATCTGGAGCCGGGCCTGTTGGTTTCACTTTATTTTGATGGTCCCTTTAACACATTCTACTGACTATAAGTATAATGTTGCACCTACATTTCTACTAACTCTCATTAGAGTGTTAAGTGTAGGGTGTTGACTGGTAGGGTTAGGGTTAGATTAAATAGACACGTTCTTGCAAAGTTACTTATAGTCAGTAGAATAGCTGTTGGGAGACCAACACGAGTTATATGAAGCAGACAGTCTACTAATACTCTTATGAGAGTTTATTGACATGTAGTTGCAACATTACTTAGTGTCAACAGAATGTTCAAAAGGGACCATCAAAATAAAGTGTTACCTGTTTATTTTTCCTCTTCATCGAATTTTCTGGGTTCTTCACTCGTCTCGTCGTCAGACGGTCAAGCAACTCGCAGCAAGCAGGATTATAAGGTAAATTAATATGATAATATGATTATTTACCTCTATTTTTATAAGCTGTGGTGAGAGCACACTGATTTCACGGTTAATGTGGTATTTGATCTGTCGCTGTGCGGGTTAAAGTTAGCATTATTCTGTGAATGCAGTAGCCGCCTAACGTTACATTTTTTGTTGACAAAAAAGGCCTCAGCAATCTCTTTATCGTTATATAAAAGTTATAAATATAGGCTATATATTAGTTGTGTGTGTGTGTGTGTGTGTGTGTGTGAGAGAGAGAGAGTGTGTGAGAGTGTGAGTCTGCGAGCGTGCGCAAAGTTTTATATTTTAACGCCTCATGGAAAAGGTATGAACTATCGTTAGGTCAGAAATACAGGGGTAAGTTCAGTTAACTTACTGGTTGTGTAACTTTTCTGTGTGGCTTTGTAATGTTTTGTCATAATTAGATCTTTTTGTACTAAAATTTATCTTTTAAGGTCTTTTTTTTCCCAAGTAAATGTCTGCGACGTACCGAATCCAACAATAACTTATTTTCGTGCTCTTTTTTCCTCAGCTAAGGATAGCTGCATTAGCTACCCTTAACGTTAAACCACAATATTGCAGGTATGTAATATTATTCTTAAATGGTAGGCTATGTAATATTCTTAAATATTTTACTTAAAATGTTGTCTAAAGTTAGACACCAATCTCTCATGGTGTTTGAGGTCCTTCTTCCTCTGTTTTAGTGAATGCTTTTGTTGCTTTAATCAGAACACAAGTTTATCCAGGTTAACAGTAAGTTAGAGAGGCTATGCCTGCGTCCCAATGTGCATACTATCCATCCGAAATTCTATGTGATAGTAGTAATTTTCAATACTATTTAGGGCAGATAGGGTGGATAGCATGCACATTGGGACGTAGGGCATGTAATGTGTTCTTTATATGTTACTGTTAGAAATAACAATTTGTATTTGAGATTGATGAATAATAGGCAGATCACTGGATTTCCAGGCTGGCATACTGTATGGTTTTGCTAGCTTTTAACCCAGTTTTTCATCCTTATTTTACAGAATTTGTTTTGCCTCCCAAAATAATTTGAGAAATGGTGGATTCGCAGCAATGGGTCTACAAGCATCCTAGAAATCTTGGAGTTCCCCAGGCTTCTAGAAAAACTTGGCATGGTAAGAAATAATTTAGATTTTATGGTTTAGTTTACAGAAATTTGAAATGGTTAAATTGTTAGTGGGGTTGTGCAGATAGACGATATACAGTGTATTGACGATAGTCAGAGATATCGCTGAGAGCTGATGTCGATAGTCAAGGCGATATTACAGGAACTGCCCCACATCTTTAAAATTTGAGCACATTGTTTTCTGTGAGTGTACACAGCAGCAGCACCTCTGCCAGAACGTCACTAACATCACTAACATCTTTGATTGTGAGATCAGTTTCACAGCTTGCACTGTATTATTCTTATGGTTTAGATGCTAAAAGGGAGAGTGCTTTCAAAGTCCTGCCCACTCTGCTTCCCCAATCAATATTCAAGAATGGAGGAAAGGTCTTCAGACCCACAACCAGAATCCTGGAAGTAATTCATTTGATGTACAACCTGTAAGTTTCTTTTACTTTTTCTACTCTTCCCACCTTAAGAAAAAATGTGGTATTCACTGCGCTGCGCAATTAAAATGTATAATTGCCAAAAAAATATATACGTTGTATTGAACATTAATGGAGCAACAGATTTTGTTGTTGAAAATAAATCATTCAAGTTGTTTATTTTGTTTAAAAATCGTATAAATGTATGAGGTGACAAAGGGTGCCTTTTACCCCACACACGGGCACACAGTATTGATACAAATACTTCAGCTAAAATAATGTTTTTTTTTATATATATAATGTCTAAGTTAATACTTGTTAAAAACAATCACTTTAGCAAAGTTTTTTCTGTTTTCTGCTTAATTTAAAAAAGAAAAAAAAAGGTGTTCAATAAATATAGGCCTACTGTCATTAAAATATGTTAATATAAAAAATATATTTTAAAATACAGAAAAAAAGTCATTTTAATAAGTAAAGATTCTGAAAGTATTGAAGGAGATTCAATAATAATTGAAAATATATTTACAGTAGTAGGCTAACAACAAATGATATTTTATTATATGATAAATATCATGTTTTTAAATATGATGGTTTAATTTTAAACATTGTGATTATCTTTAATATGGACACATACATAATATATATGATATTTATAACAACATAATATATGATATTTACCATCTAAATCTAACCATGTCGTGTGAACAAATGGAAAAGTCAGCCATCTATTAATTATCATGTTAATTACTGTGCACCTTTAGCCCCAACAGCAAGGGCGCTTTTTACCCCAAATACATACTTTTACATATTCTTTCTTTATTTAAAAACTGTTGCTTTAATTATCTTAAGCAAAACTGAAAGCCTTTGTCTCAAAATATATGCATTATTTTTAGCGATTCTCATTTGCTACTTAAATCTACAACATTTTAAAAAACATAAAATATAAGATCAAGTAAGCACAGAATCAACTTTGCACTGCTGTGCACGATCGCGTCAAAGATCAGACAAATAAAATCGTGCATGTTGAAAAGCAAATGTTTTGCAAAGTGCTACGCCACGGTTTTTTGCCATCTAGTGGTTTAGATGAAAATAATATCAAAGGTGCCTTTTACCCCGGGGCGCCTTTAGCCCCGTTGTACCCTACTGTGCAAAAGTTTTAGGCCACTAGTATTTTCAACAGTTAAAAATGGTTTTAAGTCAGTTATTTCTATCTTTTGCTGTAGTGTGTCAGTAGGAAATATCAGTTTACATTTCCAAACATTCATTTTGTCATTAATTGTAATAATCCAGTGAATGTCTGACAACAGCCAGTGCTCCACACAGATCTGATCTGATCATCATCCAGTCTGTCTGGAATGACATGAAGAAACTGAGACAAACTAAATCCAAAAGAACTGTGGCAACATCTCCAATACGCTTCAAGAACCTACCTGCAAACCTACAGTACTGTTAAGAGTTTTAGACACTTGTGAAAAAATGCTGTAAAATGAGGATGCTGTCAAAAATAATGTCATAAATATATTTTCTTTATCAATTAACTTCTATTAACTAAATTAAATCAACATTTGGTGTGATCATCCTTTAAATTTAAAGCAGCTTTTGCCCTCGGTGCACTTGAGCAGTTTCTCATGAGCTTTGCAGGAGGTTTCTTGAAGCATTTTGGAGATGTTGCCACAGTTGTTCTGGATTTAGTCTGTCTCAGTTTATTCTGTTTCTTCATGTCATTCCAATCCAGACAGACTGGATGATGACCAGATCAGATCAAACAAAAATGTCACTGGATTATTACAATTAATTGCAAAATGAATGTTTGGAAATGTAAGCTGATATTTCCTACAGACACATTACAGCAAAATATAGAAATAACTGACTTAAAACCATTTTTTTATTTAGCTGGCTAAAATACTAGTGGCCTAAAACTTTTGCACAGTACTATATATATATATACACACACACACACACACATATATATATATATACACACACACACACACACACACACACATATATATATATATATATAGATATATATACACACACACACACACACACACATATATATATATATACACACACACATATATATATATATATATATATATATACACACACATATATATATATATACACACACACACACATACATATATATATATATATATATATATATATATACTGGGGCTTTAAATACCCCATAATTTATGCCATGTTGGTTGGATGAAATTTAGGTAGACAACCAAGAAGTGCCAGTAAGCAGAAAGAAACCTAAATCAGTAACACAATAAATATTTAGTTTGAGCAACCTTTACCAGACCCAGTTCACAGGAAAACTCAGATGGTTTGGCTGATTTCCATAAAATACACTTAAACATTATTTTAAGTCAACTTAAATGTTACAACTTGTAAAAATGTAAGTTATGTTGCAAGACTAAGTGTCGTGTAATTAACAGGTGGGGACCAACACGGTGATGCATTCCTGTACATTTTGTGCCTTGGTGACGAGACAGCGACATCCCACACCTTCGCCATTGTTTCGGGCCATGCCGTTGAAACGGACTTGTTGCTTGAGGTTGTTTATCTTTTTCAAGTCCTTTTTTTGTGCTTGATGTTAGCTACACTAACATCTTCCTTCCTGGGAATTTCTCCAGCATGCAGTATATCTTATTGATGGACATGAGTCTTCATGTGTGAAGTATTTGAGGGCACCAGTTTTTTCTGGCCACTTGTAACGTTTTAATTTTTTGTCACATGTATTGTCTGTTGTAGGTCTCTTTGTTTGGCTTAGGTTTAATGGCACAATGTTTGGACTGATTCTCATGTGGCAATAATCAATTTCATAGTGTTATGATGCTGCAATGTTGACAAAGAATAGGAATCTACAGTACCTAGTTTACAAAGTTTTGTTTTTTAAAGAAACTGATCCATAAAAAAACATTTTATTTGTGTCTGTAGGGACTGGGTGTAATGTGTAACAGTATAGCACCCATTCAAAAAAATTTTTTAAAAGAAATGTGAAAACTCATTAAATTGATATTTACAGTTGCATTTTTTTTGTGTTGTGTAATTGTATTACAGAAAAATAATAATTTTACATTTCTTTGTGATTGTTATTTATTATTATTAGTAGTAATATTGGTCAATATAAACGTAGCAAGGCAATGAGACAACAAATAACCCCATGTTTGGGTAATGTTTAACCCAGCAACATAGTTAACCTGACCCACTGGTTGGGTTAAATAAACAACCCAGCATTCTGGGTCAAATGGCTCAACCCAGCACTTGGGTCAAAACAACCCAGCACGTGTTCTGTCCCATAGTTACCCAGCGGCTGGGTATATATACACACAGTTAAATAATATACACAACTTGAGAAAATTACTGTGTGATTGGAAATTACACAAATAACATCACGTCTCTTGTTTTAGCATGTAACATTACTTTTGAAAAAAAAAGTTAGTAGTAATATTGACACCACAACTGAGGGAAAAGTTCATTTCTGTATACAAATGTATTCAAACCCTTTTCACACAATAAACATTGCAACAGTTATTTTATTTCTTTGATCAGATCATAGCTTTCAACATAATATTATTGATATTTTATGATTTTTTTTATGATTTTCGGTCTAAGGTTAAAAGTCTGGCGTTCACACCGCCGCCGGCGAGAGCGTCAAAATTCGCCCTGGCCGCCCTGCCAACGACGCTGTAGAAAGATTTGTGGACGCTCTGACGTAGATCGTATGTTTGTCTTGTATTTAAAGGGGCCGCAAAGCAAACAAGCTTGCTGATCTTGTGCAGACTGACCACAAGTAGGGTATAAGTTGAGAAATTGATCTATGGAAAGAACTTTATTGTAGTTACATGTTTGCTAACGAAATTAACCAATTAAAAGCCTTTTGTGTGGTGTGGATTTGTGTTCATGGTTAAGTGCATGTCTAATTTCAACATTCTAGGAGACATTTACTAGCCTTGGTCTTTAATTAACATTAATTTGTGTGCAGCCTACATAACAAACTGTCCAGATTGAAGTGTAGCCTTAATGCAATTGGTCAAATCGGTGTTGTTCTAAGCAAATGAACTGCATTCCCGCTGAAAAACAAACGTTCTAGCGGGAAAATGTCCCCTATAAATAGTGTTGCGCGCCTTCTTATCAAATTCACATCACGATGGATGATCAAGTTGTTGCGTTTGGTGTGGCATTGCTCTACCTGCGGAGAAGACGTCGGAGATCGGTGTGGGTGCATGACATTCTCCAAGCCCGTCAGCAGCTTGGGGAATATCACCGGCTGGTGCAGGAGCTGCGTCTGGATGATGGCAGGTTCCAGCGATACTTCAGGCTGGATAGGGACCAGTTTGACAACCTGCTGTCAAAAGTGGGGCTGCGAATTGCGAGGCAGGACACCAACTATCGGCGCGCTATTAATGCGGCTGAACGCCTCCCAATTTGTCTTCGGTGAGTTCATGATTTTTTTTTTTTCTTTATGTTTGAATTGGAGTTGAAATTTTGTTTTGTAAGTGGATGTGGGCAGCTACGGGAGGACGAGCGATGGCGGTGCGCTGGCTAACTCCACCTTCGGCCAAGCACTCCGAGATGGGACCCTTGGCCTGCCACAGGATGCTCTGCTGCCAGGTGCAGAGCATTTGGGACCACAGCCACACGTGTTTGTGGCTGATGAGGCCTTTCCACTCCGCCGAGACCTCATGCGGCCTTTCCCAGGACACAATCTCTCCAGCAGGCAAAGGGTCTTCAATTACAGGCTGTCACGGGCAAGGCTGATTGTACATACGCCACATCTCAGTGGCGTATGTACAGAGGAGTCATTGAGATCAGCCCTGCCAATGTAGATGCCTGTGTGAAGGCTACCTGTGTCCTCCACAACATCCTGAGGAGGTCCACAAAAATGACCAGGACGCCCATACCATCAGCTGGAGACAGAGAAGCTGCTGGCCTACAGGAGGTCACCTGAGTGGGCAGCAACAACGCCACACGGGAGGCCATCCGTGCCTGGGAGAAATTTATGACCTATTTCTCCACAGAGGGAGCTGTCTCCTGGCAACCTGTGGCATAAGCCATGGCTTTTAACGGCTCTTTTAAGAGCCACAAATTAATTTTTAAAAAAAGCATGATTTTCATAAATATACTATGAAGTGTGACAACACCCACTCTCCCCTGGTAGAAAAAAAATACACTTCCATAATGTGCTTAAAGTTCTCTATTTTTCGCACTAATTTTGTACTTAAGAAATATTAAAGAATAATTTTTATTTTCTTAAGAACATCTGTGTATACTCAACTGTGCTATTTGTGAGACACCATGAATAAGAACTAAAATGTGCTAAAGATGTATTTAAAAAATGTATTTCATACAAAGATGGGTTCAAGTTTACTACAAGTGGTAATTAAATTTGATATGGTAGAATATGATCGATTTGTAATCTTATAAAACACATACAACCAGAAATGTTGACAATATTTTATTGCCCATACCATCGGCAAATTATCTTACAAAAATAAAATATTTAAATTAAAAAAAAAAAAAACATAAGTGAACACTGTTGGAACAAATACTTTTATACAGAATGGTTTTGAACACTCGCAACAAATACTTTCACACAAGAGTGTGTGAGGGAGAAAGTACAAGGTGCAGCTGACAAGACTGCGAGGGAAATAAGCTTACTAACACCCCTCACAGACTTGTCAGCTGCCCCCCATTACTCTCTTCCCAGTGTTCAGTGTGTCCAGCCTCCAGACATTTTGCTTCGTACACTAGTTTGTGCATTTGGAACTGTAAGTCCTGCCTGGTCCTCAATGACAGCGTCCTGAAGTCCTCCAGGAGGCTTTTAAAAAATAAACTATCACTGTCCTCTTGAGGAGTGCTAGCTCTCCTACTCACAGCCTCCAGAGCTGTTAGCATCCTCTCTTCAAACTGTGTGCTGGTGTGTGCTCTTTCTCCTGTGTGAGTGCCCTGTCTGTCCCTGAACGCTGGACTGGCTCGGGCTCTCACTCAGCTGGTTCGCCTCACACTGCTGACTGTCTGTGTGTGTTGTCTGTGCTGCCTGACTGTGACTGGCCATGGCATCTTCAGTTTCCTCTGGGGTCAGGGCTTCCCCAACCCCCCCTACCATATTACTTGCAGGACCTGGCTCATGCATGTCTGCAACATCCCAATGAGTGTTTTGCTTTCAAAAGCATGATACAACATATGAATATAAACTGTTTAACCATAACATTTACTCTAAAAGATGGAAAGATGTTTGGTGCAAGAAGAGGAACTGAATTTTCATCACTGACTGGCAAAGGAATGAATATCAGTATCATGTCATTCAAGGCCGGTTAAGCAACAGAATAGAATGTTGTGCCTTTTATTAATGCAGAGCCCTCTAGGAGGCTTCATTTTGCCTGGATCTCCATGACTGTTTAGCCTTTCAGAGTAATCCATCTCTACATCTCAAAGTCCTCGCCTCATTCCATTGTCCCTACACCTCCAGTCACAAACCAGACAGTTATTAATACACACAGACTGTCATCAATGTTCTGTGGCAGTGAGAGGGTGTGTACAGATAGTATAGAGGACACATAATCCACGGCTATACGTGATTGACCGCAGTCAGAGAGTGTCCTTACAGGGAGGGTCACAGAAAGCTGCTGGACATGCTCCAGAATTCACTGTAAAAAAAAAAAAATGGAAGGAGAGGAAAAATACACAACATTACAGCAGCAATGCAGGGATAAGATTTGCATATAAATAAATACAAAATTATAAGTAATAACCCTTTAGTATTAATTGTTTGAGATGGAGTGTCTACTGACCCCAGTGGTACACTGTAAAAAGTGATAAGTTGACTTAACTTAAAAAAATTGAGCAAACCCGTTGCCTTAAAATTATTAAGTAAATAATAATTAAAAACATAATTTAAGTGAATTGTCAAGTTCACTTAACTTTTTTTTACTATTATTATTTACTTAATAATTTTAAGGCAACGGGTTTGCTCAATTTTTTTAAGTTAAGTCAACTTATCACTTTTTACAGTGTAATCTTATGTGTATCTTTATAGGAACTTTAGGAGAAACATCTAAAATAAAGTTGAAGCTTACTTCTATGCAACAGAAGAAAAAATAAATGTGGAAAAAAGCTGAAGTGTAAAGATTACAATTTTATAAAAGCACTAACATTAGTTCTTCTGCTAATACTTGTGCATTATTTGAGTTTTAGTAAACGTTTTACAGTAATCTTAAGTGGTTATGCTGTGTTGATAGTAAAGATAGTAACCATTTTTTAAGCTAAAACCATGTTAACATGCATAATATTTATATTGTGGCAACAAAACAGTATTTTAGCAATTTTATAGAGTATTACGTGTCTTAAATATATAAATAAATATATGATAATAAATGTTGTGAACTGTGAAGCCCAGTGAAATATATTTCTGAAATTAAATATATATTTAGTTTTAACCTTCATATAACAAAATATATTTCAAAATGTACTATTTTTTTTTTTTAAATGCTTTCAATAAATACATTTATATTTTAGACAATATATTTTCAAAAATGGCTACAAAAATATTATTGGAAAATATATGTAAACGTGTTTGGTTGTAGCAAATATATTTTAACAAAGGCCATTTATATTTGAAAATATGGAAGCTGTAACCCTGACTTTTGCTTTTTAAAAGGAGAAAACAAGTGGAAATTAATTTTTTCTAGTAATTAATCAACATCACAAATGGTGTCAATTAAGCTGAATTTGTACTGAACTCAGAATATTCCTTTAAACCATAAAAGAGCAACCTCTGAGCAGTAAAATGTTCCTTTATGTGAGAACATACATGACATAAACATGCGCACAGGATAACGCTGCTTACGCATGTAAGGCGTGTGCACATTCCCATCCATCTTTGCGTGAGAGTTTGACACAGCCATGTGCTGCTCCTAAGTCTGACCTAAAGGGAGTGTCCATAACAAATTTTAAACTACACACACATAAGCACATACCAAGCCGTCCAAGCCAGAGTGATCTCTCAACAGACACACACTCTCTGACACCTGGTGGCCGCGCCTGGGGGGGGTTTAATTTCATCATGTGTAAAATATGATCCTGCTAAGTTTTATTAGCGACGCTAACACATGCACACATTTACAAAAACAACACATACACACTGTGGACGGCCATAGTGTCAAGTTGCCAACGCTGGAAGCCACACTTTCACAAGCATTCATTTATTTCTAAGTATACAATCAGCAGCTATATAAGTGCCTGGTGAAGTTCCTCCCAACCAATTAAGCCTGATTGAGGTCATTTCAAGGAGCCTGTGACGAGGGGTTCTGTGAGCCTGGGTGTGAACAGGCCTGTATAACCCAGCCACATGACAGTGTGATAGTCCTCTGGTTTAAGAATATTACTGGATCATAACATTTTACTGCAGCTCTGAGGGTCAAGCATGCCATCACATTTTCCCACATGTGCAAAGTCTGCACCTGTTGTTTGAAACATGCATGACAGATCAACACAGCATAATTAGGTAAGCATATCTATCAGAAGAACTAAATGAGAATGCTTCTGTATTTATAGAACAGCGGATTAATGTACTTATTGTAGTTAATGTTTGTCATTTAATGAAAAGAGTTTTCAAACAGATTTCAAATTATATATTTTATAATATTTATACGATATATGTAAATATTTTAATTTAATATTTTCTTTACTCATTTTTATTTTTCAATTGCAGATACACCACCTACATTTTTATTCTAAACATCTGTTAACATTCTTTCTCTTATTAACATCAAATTAATTTTGTTGCCGGTTAAATTAATAAGATACTATTGTACTGAATACAAAGAGTAATCAAAAACACTTAAAAAACTGCCATCACTGCATAAAAAAAACTGGTTTCATAAGAAGGATCAGGACAGCAGATGTAAATACAATGAATACAGCTATTGTTCTCTGTGGGATGTGTTAACTTTCTTCACAGGGGAATATTCGTTGTCTTTTCAAGGCCACAGTCTCTGATGAAGACCATGCAGAATCGAGAAAACATGTCTCTTTCTTTCCACCATGATGCAATGCACACTTAAGCGATTTCATTTCCTGCTCTCCTAAATGCTCCCAAGTCAAGCGTCATCTCAGCTCAACTCTGAACATTCCAGTATATTGTGATCATACAACTGTTTGTTTCTCTATATATTGATACTGGATTTATTATTAAATGTGTATGGTGTGTATGTGTACTGTAATTACATAGCCTAAGCATAATTTAGCTGTGGAATTTTTGATAAACTAGCTTAGACTCAACAATAACTCTGGAATCATACAGGCTTAAAAACTTATTAAAAATAAAATACAGTAAAAGCAACTTATACAAAATGGGTATAGTCTAAAGCTTTTCTCATGTTGTGTACTGGGCCCAGAATGAAGTGCAAGCCAGCATAGTGTAAACCATCATAACACTTGCATCATGGATTAAGAATGTTAACTGATCCATGTAATCTTCTTGGTTGTTTTTCTTGGAGAAATGTCGCCCTCTGCTGTAAAAAAATAATGACCATACACTGTACCTGTATTTTTGACATGTTATATACTATATCGAGAGCAAATGCAGCTGGAAAGACAGTGAAGCTTTCTTCTCTTCTCTTCTCGATTCATTTTATTTGATTTTACAGTAAAAATACACATATTGTGTATTTTTATCAATTATATTGTCATAGTCCTAGTCATACATTGACCCATATACTACGAACCTACATCTCTTTATCTTAATGTTAATATAAAATGACTAAATATAAATGTAAAATTTAGAAATGTCAATGTAAACATGATCAGCACATTTTAATAATATAAAATAAATATATACATACCCTACGTACTTACATTGCAGACATACATTCACCTACATACTAATACGGGCATGCCTCTTTCTCTTAATATCAAGAGAAATTAGAAATGTTAATGTTAACATGATCAACACATGCCTTTAAATGAAAACGAAATATATATATATATAAAATTATGTTTATTATAAATATAATAAAACATAATCACAAAAGGGGCACTTTGTGTTTCATACTATTTCTGTCAAATGAGAAAAACAATATCAAAATGGCCTTTAAGTTTGAAATTAAAAAGACGTTCGTCACGTTTACGCCCAGTAAGACTTTCACCAACAGAGTGGAAACGCCTTTTTCTTGCAGGAAGCATAGTGTGGTTACATTCGATGACAGGACAAATCAAATCCGTCGAGCGATTTTTAACTGCACGTGCCAGACAAAATGTAGCACAAAGGGAAATGCCTCCGCTAACAATCCTAATTATCCAGCAGTCCCGAAACATGTCAATACGGTTCTGCGACATGTGATTCGCTCGAGTGTTTGTAAACATGCGTCAAAAGCATGTGATTCTGCTGACGGCATACTGCGCTCAAGACGGACAACCAATCAGAACACGGGGGTGTGCGCCCTGGGCGGGGCCTCGCTGTGGTTCTGTGGAAAATTCGATGTGCGCGGCATCAAGACGCTTTATAATTGAAAAAAGAAGTTCAAGCCGATAGCATCCATCGTTTGACATCGCCAACAGACAGAATAAAGACACGTCTGTTCAGGTTAGTAAGAGTGTTTTCTATCTAGTAAAGTTGTGAAGTAGTTCACATTGGGCGTTGCGTTATTCGAAATATTCTAAATAAACATGCTTTTTTTATGATGTGTGTCAGATCGATGAACTTTTGTCTCATTGTGTTTGCGGTCTGATACGAGATTGATGTATTTATTATTGGAAATATGCCATATTTGTAGGTATTGAGCCCATTAAGTCAGCTTGTCCTGATGTCTATTTGATGCATAATTAAGGATGCTGTCAATCATGCTTATTGAGATGCTCTAGAAATACCTAGACTACTTATTGTCCTATAATATTGCCCTTAATTAAATATACAGGTGATTCTTAGAAAGAAGAAAAATCAAGGTGGGGATTGCAGGGAGGAGGGTTTTCTGCTGCGACAAAGGTGTGCGTGCGTGTGGTTGGCCCGGACTACTTGGCGTGGCGAAGATAGGATGTTACGCAGTTCTTATTTACAACCCAGTGTGCTTTGCCCCGAGCCGTGTAATGTTTTCATCTCGATCAGACAGTCAGAATACCGCCTCACAGGTGAGCTCGGTTGTTTTTTCCACTGATTAAAGCATATAAAGTTTCCGCACAGACATCAGTCGATTAACCAAATAGTTGCTGTCCTGGGCATACAAATTAACTCAGATTTGCATGAAAGGCATGTTCAGTCTTAGCTGATAAATCCTATTCATTATATTATACGACTGGGTTTATGTAACCTATTAATTCTGCGGACCTTATTTACATTTCTGGATGTTCCGTGAGGTAAATACATGAGGTTTACACCCACTATCAGCCTTTTATTTATTAGGTAATGGTGTTTTTAGTCAAGTGCGCACCTTTTATTTCTGATGTAAACAAAGCTGGCATGTATTTTCCTCTGCCATTGGGCGGCGCTGTTTTGCGACTGACTGCCCAGATTAGGTTGTTTCAACCAGTCATGGTATTGAGCGGAGTTTATTTATTCTAAAAATAATAGTTTTATTCATTTACCATAAAAACGGTTGTTTATTTTAACATTTATTAACATATTTTAATTAAGGTTTATTTTAAGTAACTAAATGTATTTATTTTTAAACAAATCAACTTTTCATATTTTGAAATAAAATATTTGTAATTATTTTTAAATAATTATTATTTTAATTTGATATTTAATTTAAATGTAAAATTTATTTACAGGTCATAGTAAATAATTTACTAGAAAGCATTGACTTTAAATCCGGACTGGTGACTGAATGGTTGTGTGTGTGTGTGTGTGTGTGTGTGTGTGTGTATATATATATATATATATATATATATATATATATATATATATATATATATATATATATATATATATATATATATATACACATTTAAATGTAACAATTGTTTTGTTTTTTTTTTGAATTTTTTTTGGAATAAATTTTTTTTTTATTTATTTTTTTTTTTTTTTTTTTTGTCAGGTTGTATTGAATCGTTGGCCAAGATGCAACTATTTAAAAATCTGGAATATGCAGGTGCAAAAAATCTAAATATTGAGAAATTCACCTTTTAAAGTTGTCCAAATTAAGTCCTTAGCAATGCATATTACTAATCAAAAATTAAGTTTTGATATATTTACGGTAGGAAATTTACAAAATATCTTCATGGAACATGATCTTTACTTAATATCCTAATGATTTTTGGCATAAAAGAAAAATAATTTATAATCGATCATTTTGACCCATACAATTTGGCTATTGCTACAAATATACCCGTACTACTTATGACTGGTTTTGTGGTCCAGGGTCACATATATGGCATATGACAAATCAGTACAATAATTACAGATACTGTATGCAAGAGAGTAGGATAAATCAGTGTTGTTAAAGCACACCAACAGGAAGTCGCGTTTTAGAGTAATTATTGTAGAATCATTTGAGAATACATCTGGCTCTAAGTGGTCCCAGGAATGATTCAATGCCAAATTGATTTGAGATTGGATGATGAATTGTATTTATCCATCAGAAAAACTCAAACATGTCTCAGGAATGTGTGAACTCGTCATTGTTTAAAATGTGTTGTACTGTACATTCCTTGCAGATATTGATGAAATCTCAATAATGCAATTTATACCAATTTCTTTTGTTTTTTAGTGAATCCGGGATGACGAGCAACCACAACACTGCAAAGGTATGCGCACACATATTGGCAAGCATCCTGAGATTAGTTTTATATAGGTTATGAAAACGAACATGCATTCACTTCTTGGGTGTGGCACTATTGTTGTGGGAATCTGCAGTTTCATCCATCCAAGCTAAATAAGCAGAACAAGGTTAGCCGTATTACGGTTTCTCTCCACCAAATTTAAATAATGGGAATTCACTTTCATCATGTATTAAAACCCCATACACTCCTTGATGGTATGAGAATCAGCTCCCTTTACTGGCATATACGCCAAGATCTTCATCTTATTTCTCTGATTTGCCAAGGTTTTATTTGAGCGAACACTTTGGCAGCTATTGAAAGTGCGTCATTCAGGGTCAACGTGTAGTCAGTCGGCCAGGCTCCCCTACTGTTAGAGATTAAGCCTACAGGACTACTATGTAGAGATGACAGTGCTAAAATTAACCCACCTACTGCTTGCTGCTAATGACGACTGCATTAATAGACAGACAGGAAGGATGCTAGTTAGCATGCACTGTTTCTGTATATCCTGTGTGAAATGATAAAGAGACAAACATGACGCTGTATCAGGCGTTAAAGGTTGAAAAGATGTAATGTTGATTTGATAAAGAGCTAATGTTCTGTCCTGTGTCCAAAGCTCCTTCGTTTGATGTGTGTGGCCAGTTGTGTCTGAGATTAAACTACATTTTTATTCTTCATTGGTTGGACCTTGGGGTAAAATGAAGTTAGAAGAGTTCAAAGAGATGAAAGTAAGTTCAGTAATAAACCTCAAATGTGATTGGATTGATTATTCTACATTTGAAACTGTGAACTAGTAAAATGATCAAACATTCAAATTGCAATTCAGTTTGGTGCCCAAAGTTTCCAGTGACAAGCGGTTTGTATGTTCAGACCGAATACAACATGACACAGTCAATCTTAGCATAAAGGTGTGTTCAAATTAGCGAAGTTTCGCAGGAAAAAGGTCCATAGTCTATTGTCTTTAGCATAGTGATGTATAAAGCACAGCTCACACAGTCACTTTCAAACCAAGCAGTTTTCTGTTGACCATTAGCGCAAATTCACATGAACAGCTTGAAAATGGGCAAAATCTGCATGGGCGAAACACTTGATTGTGTGGATTCTTATTGTTATGACCGGATTTTGCTTGCAAAATTTTTAAATTGTCTGCCAAATGCTTAAAAATATAATGTCAAATGTTTGTTGTAGTCACGGCCAGATATAACATTCTTTTTTTTTTAAGATATTTTTTTGCCATTTTTGCCTTTATTGTGACAGGACAGTATTTAGACAGAAAGCGAGGACTTGAACTCGGGATGCCCGAAGCACAACGGCACTATATGTCGGCACACTGCCCATGAGGCTATTGGCGCCGACAAGTTATAAGATTCGGTAACACTTTAGTTATAGCCTTTATGTATAATACATTATAAAAGTAGTTTTAATGCATTTAGCTGGCATATTGTGTAATGTAGGAACAGATTTGGAAACTATAGTTCCTTTGATTGATTCTGACGCAAAACATCTCCCATTTCTGATATTATTTACTGCCTGAACTAATGCAGTGCATCTCTGCATTTACTGCTTCATGATATTTATAATGGTTCACATCAAATTGATAAATGCTGAGGAAGTTGTCCCAGCCATCAGCTCAACAGATGCCCTCATAACTGTAAATGTTACATAATAGCTGTCCTGATATACCCGGCGGACACAAATAGATTGAAGCACAGTTTGGGTAAAATGCACTGTGAATTGTGACTAGGTTTAATTTGCATTTAGAAAAGCAATACAGCATACGGATGGATGAACGTTTATTTCTTTCTCAAACAACCTGTTGGTTCTAGTTCATTGTAGAGTCTATTTTCCATAGGTCTGTATCTTCTTGCATACTTAACATGCCTTAATCAATACACAGTTGACATTGTTCCAATGCCAAGTTGTAATGCGATGAGAGGTGGTTCAAAAAGCCATTAGGGAGACATAGAAGCGCCTTCTTCTAGGCGTGAAGCAGATATTTGATTACTTAAAGACAAATGTTATTAAAGATATATCAAAGTAACCTCATGCTTCATAGTGTAGCATTTCATACTGTGTTCATCTCCCAATCTAAGATAAACTGGAGCAGAGAGGAGGATTATCATTGGCTGGTGGTGTATCATTAGACAGCGGGCTGCCGCGCGCCCTGCCAACTGACCTACCTCAGTTCCACACAGATTGAGATGTCATACGGAGGAGCATGCTGGGAATTGTGGTCTGTGTTAAAGTGTGTCAGGCTACTCTGAGCATAGAGCAATTTTATCCATGTCTTGTTATATGTTATCGTTATGTGTGTTTATGGAGATTTTTAAAGAAGCAGTTCTTCTGTGTCTAGTTTTCTGAAAGAGATTCGTTTAATATTTTTATTAGAATTTAGAAATGTATGAATCAGTTTGATCTCCTGTCTTCATTTTATTTTATTTAGCTATTAATTATTTTATAAATTTTTAGTATTGTTATATATATATATTTTTTTTTGCTTTGCTTCATTTTATTTATCAAATTAAATTTTCTTCTATTTTAATAATATATTTATTCATTAATTTCATAATTAAAATATTTTATTTAAATAAGTTTATTTTTTTTCCCAGATGTGATTTTCAAGGTTTACCCTCCCTTTTTCCTCATGCATCACTTCAGTTTTGAATATGGTGACATAATCCATGTTGTTCTGCTGTCTGTCTCCATGGTTACAGATCTGTAGTCACAAAACAGGAAGAGGAAGTCTATGAGCCACTGATGCGCCTTCCCATGATTCTACAGTCCCTCTTGTTTTCTTTTAATCATAAAGTCCTTTATCATATGTTACGCTGCATGTCCATTTCTCTAATCTGTCCGAACATTGAAATGACGTTAGCTTACAAGTCACGTCATTTGTGATGCTCATAGATTCAAGATTCTTCCGTCCCTGCCCATATTATCTGATTTAGCCGTCCCCCAACAGCCTGGATATTTTAAACAGGCCGAGCAAATAGGCCGAGATTAAAAACACGAGAAACAAAACAGCCCAGTTGTTACATAACTGAAGCAGAGCTCTGCGATGTGCCTTTAAAAGCTGCAGGCTGTCAGGTGATCACAGGGACACCGTCATCTCAGTTCACCGAGACACCAGCGCGTCTCTCAGAGACGCAGATGAGACGCCGAAGATATAAAAGAGGGGGGGGGGCTTACGGGCAGAGAAACAGTTATAGGAGGACAGAGGGGAGAGGAGGACACCAGATAGACAGGAAAAGAAAGAAGCCAACTGTAATCAAAGTGTCTGTGCCTCTCTGGCTCTCCGTCTCTCACTTTCCCACTCGTTATGTGGATTTCGAGACGTTGCGTTTGTGTGGTCATAACACAGAGCGAAAAAGACCCAAGAATTAAGTGCTGCGTCACAATGAGCAAGAGAGGCAAACTGAGGGAGAAGCAGACAGAGGGATTGTGGGAGCGTTTGCGGCAACTATCTGTCTGGGTGATCACAATGAGCGTGTTTGTATGCGTCTATTAGCGATCTATTTATGTAGACATGTGTCTGTCTGAAATAACAGCAGCGATTCTGCTGTTGCAACAAGATGAAAATAGAGCGAGCAGGAGAGGGTGGAGGTCTGGTGGAGAGAGGGAGGGAGGAAGCGAGAGAGAGAGAGAGAGGGAGAAAGAGATTTTGGATTAGTTGCTACGTCACTTTTTCACGTCGAGAGGAAAACAGCAGCTAGGAGGAGAGGATTCGGACATGTGTGCTTTTCTCCTACCTGTGAGTGTATCCCAGCCCTTTCGTCTGCTCGTCCGCCTTTCATCCTCCTCTTCTCCATCTCTTTTTCTCTCCCACTTCCACTCTCTCTGATTTCACGTTTTAGTCCGTTTCTCCACAATCGCAGCTCCAACATGGATGCTGAGAACGTGATCGAGTTTCTCGGATTGTGTGCGCAGAGGTTCGGTGTGTGTCGACGTTTGCTGGGCGTGTGACGGCGTTGCGAGGCGGCAAAAAACGGTTACCAAAAAACGATAACAAAACAAATGCTGCTTTCGAAGGTTCTTGTGAGAAATAGTTAATATAAATACAATTTTTTTGCCTGTTATTCGAACCACATCGGATACCGCAAGGGTCCGTACCATAATCGCAATACGCATAATTGCGGTTGATACTGATACCGATATATATACGTTACAACACATCTTTTCTGGCTCCTCTTAACAGGTAAGTCAAATACAGCAGGCTAGTCACTGTCAGTCTGACCTGAGATCAGTCTCTGGATTCTTAAGGCATCAGGAGAGGTGACTTAGACATTACTTTATGGCATTTTATATCCCATATATTAGGGAGGATGAGTAGAAGAGCAGGTGCCTCGGCTAAATTTGTGATCTTTTGGCAGAGACGAGGGCAGACGTCGCATTTCCATCAACAACATTTGTTTCTGCAGAGTTTACTAGAAACACAAGCAGTGACGCAGTCATATTTGCAGCACTTTCTTTTCGGTGCATGACTGTTTTCACCTCTCTCCCTGCATCTCACCTTTAATACAGGGGTTAAATTGCGTTCTGAGGAGGGTTACTTTGATGAAAAGGGTCTAAATGTCATGGGAGGGAACCGGGGAAAGGACTAGAATGAGAGGGAGAGAGAGAGAGAGAGAAATTGTTTACCTTGCTCTCTTGGTGACTGTGCACTGGCAGGCGTCCAGTTCACATGCGCTAGACTTCCTAATGCAGCCGCATCAGAGAGATGAGTGACAGAGCTCTGCTCCTATCAGGCGCCGGCTGGTGCTTCCGACTTTTTCGCAGCTCCAAATCCCATTGGATTAGCACTGGAAAGCAGCTGGGGGGATTAATCCGATTGGCTGCGAGGTAATGTTATCATTCGTGAGTACTCTGTTACGGTAGAGTGTTGTTGTTTTAGAGACATGTTACTTGGTAGAACATGGAAAAATGTTATTTCAAGGGATAATCCACCCAAAAATGAACAATCAGTCATCGTTTATTCACTCGCACCTCTGTGCCTTTTTTCTTCTGTGGAACACAAAAGGAGATATTTTGTAGAATATCTCTGTTGTCCATACACTGAAAGTCAGTGGGGTCCAATTTAGTTTGTTCCTCAATGTTGTTTAAAATATCTTACAACATGAGAATGAATAAATGATTTTAACGCAGTTTAAAGGGATAGTTCGTCATTTATTCACCATCATGTCATTCCGTAAAGTTTAGGTTCCCATTGACTTTCATTGGCATTTGCTGTTTTGTAATATCAAATGATTGTATGATTAAAATTGTCTTCTTTTTTGTTGTTTGGTTTTGACTTTTTTTTTACCTTTCTGATTTGATAAGTTGATCGGATGCCGTCATCCTCTGCTAGTTGACCACCAAGCTTCCTGTTTAGACAGTGATTGTTTAGGCAAGATTGTTACATGCATGCGATTTGTTCTATTATGGAGACGGTCCTGTCCTAAAACCTGTTGCATGTTGAGTGGTGTTGTCCCCAGGTTACGTCCGAGTGTGTGTATGTGTGTGTGTGTGAGGCAGAGGCCTGCACTGCAGCTGTTAATGCTGCATTAGACGCCACAGACCGGAGCTCTGGCAAACATTGGTGGCACCAGAGGGCCGGAGGGGATTGCATCCCCGTCTACCTCATCCTCCCTATCACGTGGGTAGGGCGTTTTTTGTGGATGAAGCTTGCCACATGACGGAGTTAACCTACGGGTGTCTGGGCGGAGGATCGGGCTGTGACGCAGATTGTAACTTGTGCTACATTTCACTGATATTCAGCTTGGTGTTGTAGCTCCCCGTGATATCGATATCAGTGTAGGCCCTTTTCTTTCAGAAACTCATCTTGAATTTT
The DNA here is from genome assembly GCF_012432095.1 of Onychostoma macrolepis. Lineage (NCBI taxonomy): Eukaryota > Metazoa > Chordata > Actinopteri > Cypriniformes > Cyprinidae > Onychostoma > Onychostoma macrolepis. Next base: position 10,597,139 of record NC_081177.1, read on the forward strand.
TACTGGTATTGTCATGGAGCAAAACAGGCCTGGTGAAAAATATATTTTCAAGTGAATGAGTAGAAGAAACTTGCCACTAAATTATAATTGAGCTTTCATTTTTGAAAGCTGTTGTTGTTCTGTGTTTTTGTAAGTATTCTAGACAACATATAGGATTGTATGTATAGAATTATTATTTAATTGTTTGTTTGTTTGACTGATTACTATACAACGTAATGTCGATTAAGTGGACCCAAAAAGTATTTGGACATTTTAGACATATAAAAATGACAAGTACAAATTAAATTAAATAAATGTAAATATATAAATAGCTTTTGATTAAATTGAGTAAATGTACAAATTTATTCAAACCAAAGTAATTAAAGCATCCAAATATTTTTGGGGGATTTATTTATTTATTCATAAAATCAATAATTTTTAAATGTAATGTCTACATATTTTGGGGACATATTTATTTAATTATTTATTTATTAATTAAAAAATAAATACTTTTCTTAAAAATGCTAATTATATATATATATATATATATATATATATTCATTTTGAAAAACTCATTTGTCTTTTAATTACATTTTTCATTATTTATTTGCTTATTTCATTTTATAAATAATTTTTTAGTCACCGGAAAAACAAAGCTGCCCCCTTTAAGTCTTTTATAAATATTGCACAACAGGCCAAAGGCAAACAAACAGCCAGAAGAAAGTGAGAGGGGCAACCAGATACCTCTAAACAGCAACTGTCGCCATGCTTCCCTCCTCTCGGCCGGGAAACTCCCACGAGTTCTGTCCTATCAGTCAGATAAGGGTTACCGAGCTCCTGGGGCATGTTTCAGCTCTGCTGTACGGCTCAAAACAAACACGCAGTGCACTCGTTGAGCAAACTTAAGAAGGCAGAAAAGATATTTTGACATCCATGAATTGCTTTACTGAATCTCTCTTAATCAGTCTGCAGGAATGGACATTCAAAAAAAAAAAAAAAAAGATTTAGGTGGAAGGTATAATAAATTTGAGGATATATGTCAGGTGAGTGGGATGTTTATCTGCTCTGAGACCTTGGCTCTGAGAACACTGATATGTAAAGAACAAAAAAAAACTTTGGCAAAACGTCAGTCTACAGGGCAGTACCTGCCGCCACACCCTCGCCGAGTGCTGGCATCAGGAATCTCCCTTCCAGATTTCACCATTTCCTGCGCTCACTTCATTCTGAGAGACTGCGGCGGTGGAGGCAGCAAAACAGAGTAACAGCCTAAATCAACCTCTCCTCTATAGACACGCTCGACTTTATATGCCATGGGTCTAGTGAGTACTCGTCATCGAAATTTTTATTTGATTCAAATTTATTTTATTCAGTGTCTTTCTATCAGTTGTAAAAGCCAAACGAATGGCATTTTGATACGCTAGGTTGAATGCAATGAGCTTTGGTCATATATTCTGACCTGCTTTTGCTCTTGAATCCTTCCTGGTTTGACTGCGTAGGTGCTGCTTCACGTTCCCTGCCACTGATTGACAGATGAAACTGCTCTCAGCATACAGGGCGTTCTCTAGAGCCGCGGTGCTCGACTGGTTTCACATCAGGACTTAAGAGTTTACAACCTGTTAATATGAAAGTAAACGAAAAATGACAGTCTTTTTGCATATTGTATATTTTGACATTATATACTATATATATAATTATATATATATATATATGATTGTGTAATGTTAATTATTTTAATAATAGAAATGAACCTGTTTTTGATGTAGTTTTGTTTATGGCTTGTCATCTGCCTAATTTGACTAGCTTCTACAAGATGAATTTGCACCGAAATAAAATTTGATTTGACACTCAGCTGGTGTCAGCAAAAAAAATAATAAATATATATAATTTTTGTTGTTGTTGTTGTTGCTGACCCACTGGCTGGGTGTCAAATCAAATTTTACTTTGGTGAAAATTCATCTTGTAGAAGCTAGTCAAATCTAGTACAGTGATTCTTAACTAAAGAAAAAACAAAGCTTTACATACATGGGCTACATTATAAATATCACTGTATATAGGAATCAGTGTACTAGAGTACTGAAAGAGAGCTATTTGTAAATGTCAGATATCAATATTCAAGTTAGTATTCTCATTTGCTTAGAGTAGTTATAGATTAACACAAGAAATACAATATGTTTCAGTTTGTAAAGTGGCTGTAGCTATAGAGACGGAGGCGGGGATTGGTCTCCTTTGGGTTTGAAACTATACGTACTTTCTGTATGCTCGCTAATTTTCCACTTAAAGCCCACAAACACAGGCTGTTCGCAGTTTTCATCCATGCCAAATTTGCTTAGTCAGATTGCAAATCAGCATTGTCTCGTGTATAATTATTCACTGGCACTATGCCACTGCATTTGCTTGTTATGAGTGCCGTATCTAGCGCTTATGAAACCACATCATCTTTTATCCTCAGATCGATATTTTTCAAATTATATTGCTTAACGTTACGCAACATTTCCTTTTGCGCATTTAATGTTTAAAGCGAGCCACCAAGTAGAAGAAGATGTGCAAGATGGAAGTAGCCTGTGTGTGCTCTTCCTGATTGTGTTTTGTAGGTTTGCAGAGTAGACTAATAATCTTGATTATCCTCTGTGAAAGAAGTCTAGCCGTGTTGGGTTTCCTGCCAGAATTGGGAGGTGTGGGCTTTCTCGTCTTGTTTTGTTTTCTTTGTGGTTTGAGGTGTGAATCTGTCACGAGGATTGAGTTTTGAGTTGCTGCTCTTTAATAAAAGCTCAGAATAGAGTTCGAGATTAGCTGGTTAACATTGGTGGTTACTGTAGCTTCTGCTGGTTCTGTAGGCCATATGCGTTACTACACCGTTCCTTTGACAGCCATTCAGAAGTAAATTCTAAGGCAAATTGGAAATATTTATTTATAGTTGTTATAGTTATACCTTTACTATATATTATAGTTATTTAATTATATTTTTGTAGATGTTTTAGCACTTTTATAGTTATATTTATTATATATATAGCTTTAAAAATATTATTAAATATTAACCTTGTTTTGTTAATTATCATATATTTAATAGTGTGTAAATAACACTATAACACTTTATTGTCCTTGTTACACGTTACATGTACTTACTATTATAATAACAGCAAATTATGCATAATTACATGCAACTAACCCTAAACCAAACCCTCATCCTAAACTTAACCATATAGTAAGTACATGTAGGTAATTAATATTACGCAGTACTTAAATGTCTAATTACACTGCAACAAGGACACCTTAAAATAAAGTGTAACCGTAAATATGATTATATTGAATTTATTATGAATAGAATTAAATTTATGATTCAATATTAAGATATTGTTTTATTAATCATCATTGTATATTTAATAAACATATACTGTTAATTATTTAGTCCACAGACTATTTTTAGCTTTGATGCAAGTGAACCTGTGGTTTTGTGAACCTGTGGTTTGGCATGTAACTATTATTAAGTGTACTGTAAATGTTATTACAATTTTTTTTTTTTTTTTTTTTTTTTACAATCAGTATTTCATTTTATAATCACACTTATTATAAACATTATTAATATTATATATATAATATTTTATTAAATTGTAATTAAATATTAATATTTTATTTATATAAATATTATTAGTGAATTTCCATGTTTTTGAGGTTCTTAAAACCCCCAAAATAATGCCTGATGAAGGTTGCATGTTCAAAATGTTGTACCTAAATATGATATGCAAGCTTGTATGATTTACAGTTGCATTGCATTTCAATTTAAGGTTCTTAAAACCAAAAAAATGTACATTTTGCCTTGCTTACTGCCATTGATATCACAGCTCCTGAGCAGGATCGTCACTAGTGAAGGGCTTGTTCTTGTGGTGTCATCGGCCAGTCAGCATTGTCAGGATGTTATTTTCCTCCAACTTCAGAGGGATTTGTCACATAGCATTTAAAGCTCAGAAAACCTTAGCATTTTGTTGTTTTGGTTTCCAGGCTCGTGATCCAGTGGCAGCTTTGCTAAATCCCAAAGCTGTATCTGCCAGCGGTGTGGTATATTAATGGAGAAGTGGAAGACGTTTCTCTCATCATTGATTTCCGCATTGTGTACTGCCCGAGGTCGAAATGATAAAATATGTGACTTAATATAGTGTTTTCTATCTTTTTGTCTAAAGCCCTGCCATCTGAGGAGTGACGCTGAGTTGTGTTTCAGCACCTGACGTCAAAGGCCGATCGTGTCTCCTCCTGGAAGCTGGTTTCAAGTGGTGTTTTAGAGTGCTGAAGAAATGAATCTAGCACCATTTGAAATCAGTGTTCTTGGGGTGGTAAATGCGGCACTTTCTAACTGGACAACTGACAACATTCATGCTTTATACTTTATAAACACATCTTATGACTGACTTCAAGACGTGTCCTGTAACCAAGGTTGACCGATTTCTTTTGGTGTTCAGAGTCTTTTGGGGTTTCTAGCACCATTTGAAATCGGTTACAATGAAGGACAAATGACGACGCTGGAGCACGGAAGGCATTTCAACATCTCTAAATATTGAGTGTATGCAATAATTCAAAATAAATCAGCAAGATAACAATATCAAAAAAATTATTAAAATGTACAGTATCAAAAAAATATATTATTCTTGTGCAATTATATACAACACGTGATAAATAAAGTTGTACAACTTTACAGGAAAAAACAAAAAGTGACAAGTCCATAAGTGTATGAAGTCAGACAGGTGATAACTTGTTACAATACCATAAAGTACCACTAGATGGCATGCTTGTTTATATCTTGTGGTCAAACTCTGTTATACTGGAGAAATAGCTGAAACTATTGCATCTGAATAAAGTAAGTGATGTGTCTTTTCAATCTGGTTTGCACAGATCTGAAACCTAAGCAGCTCTATCAAGAATGTCAACTCTCTTTCACCATCTGACATAATAGAGTGTGTTTTCATTTAAAATGCACATAAAACAAATAAAATAAATTTATTTGGCAGGATACTCACAATATTATATACAGCTGTACATCACTTCTAAGTATTTATGGACATCTGGACATGGATCAGAGAAGAATGAACCATTTGAGGCATTTAATTGACAAGACGTCTTCCCATTGCAGCTGATAAGGTAAAAGAAAGATTTTAAGTATGTGTTTACTTTATGCTGATGTTTTATTATTTATTATGCTGATTGTTTATCTTTTATCACTCTGCAGTCTCTTTTTTCTCATAATTAAATAATCCATTTGTTAAGCAGCTGTTTAATTAGTGGTATAATGATGGGCTAAATGTACATTATCCTTTATTATTTTGTGTACTGGTTTAAAAATAGATAAGATTGAATGTTTATGTTTGTTTGTGATCTAATAGTGTATCTGTAGTACCTGGAACGCAGGCTGCGGGTCTGATGAGAGTAACAGTCTGGTGATGTTGCTAATTTATGAGGACAGGTTACAAGATCCCGCCATCCGTAATTGGCATGATGAATCCAAATCACACCATTACCTTTAGAGACATTAAAAGCAGATGTGTGACATTCTTAAGGTATATTAGCAGACATTTAGCTAATGTCCTGTTTTGGCAGAAATAGGTAAACACAGGAAAGAAAATAACCAGTTTAAAGTGAATCGGTGTGACGACAATGCACTAAAGCTTCATAAAGCCCTTGTGGAAGGAAAGCAGGCCCAAGGATTACAGATGATTGCTATGCCCAAGTTTTTCTGGATTGATAACAACATAGAAATGAACAGATGTATCTTACCACAGTCAATGAGGCTTTGGCTTCCTTCACACATGACACTTTTTCCTAGAAAAAGGAACATAGGTCAGTAATAAGTAACTACCAATTCAAGATGAAAAAAGCTTTCAAAATGGTTAGTTTAATACTTTATTCAGCCAGGAAACATTAATTACAAAACAGTTTCCACAAAAATGTTAAGCAGAACCCAGCTAACAAATTTATGTTCTGAGAACGTTTTTGTAACGTTCTGTTTTGGTTGTGGGAACGTTATTTGGAATGTTCCAAAAATGTGGAAATGTCCAGTTTGTTTAACGTTGCTAGAACGTTATTTGATGGTTAGCATAACGTTCCTACAACGTTCTTGCAACCTAAATTTCACTAAAAATATAACGTTCTATGAACGTTTATTTGGAACATTCCAAGAACGTTAAAATGTCCAGTTTGCTTAACGTTCCTACAACGTTATTTTTTTGTTAGCATAATGTTCCTACAACGTTATTGCAACCTAAATTTCACTAAAAATATAACGTTCTATGAATGTTTATTTGGAACATTCAAAGAACGTTAAAATGTCCAGTTTGCTTAACGTTCCTAGAGCGTTATTTTATGGTTGGCATAACGTTCCTGCAACGTTCTTGCAACCTACATTTCATTTAAAAATATAACGTTCTATGAACGTTTATTTGGAACATTCCAAAAACGTTAAAATGTCCAGTTTGCTTAACGTTCTTAGAACATTTTATGGTTAGCATAACGTTCCTGCAACCTAAATTTAATTTAAAAATATAACGTTCTATGAACTTTTATTTGGAACATTCCAAAAACGTTAAAATTTCCAGTTTGCTTAACGTTGCTAGAACGTTATTTTATGGTTAGCATAAGTTTCCTGCAATGTTCTTGCAACCTAATTTTCATTAAAAATATAATGTTCTAATGTTTATTTGGAACATTCCAAGAACGTCAAAATGTCCAGTTTGCCTAACGTTGCTAGAACATTATTTTATGGTTAGCATAATGTTCCTACAACTTTATTTCCACCTACATTTTCTTAAAAATACAACACCCTAAAAACATTTATTTGGAACATTACAAAGTTTAGTTTAATAAAATGTTATTTTAAGATTAGCAGTATTGCAACATTCGCTTTCAACATCATTTTTATTAACACAACCTTCCAGATACGAGCAAGTATATAATTACATGTGCATTTCAACAGGTATCTGAATTATTAAAGATAATCACTTTCAAAAAGTTAATTAACACATTAAACAAATTGGTGAAATTTGCATATCATGTAAAATAATAATAATATGTAGTTTAATATTTATGACAATGAACTATAACTTCACAGCTAAATATAAACTATGAAATTAACATTTAATAATTGAGAACTTCTATATGAATTTGAGTGTGGGGTGTGGGTGCTGAAAACTGTGGTCCATGTCCCGTCTCTCCACGCTCCATCTATAAAGTAAACAGATTGGCTGATGTTACAAAGTGATATTACAAAATGCCTATAAAATAATTAGTGTGGCTATGCCAAAAAATTATTAGGATCTGTGCTGAGTTCTACAAATATTACATTACTCAAGAGTCAAAGGTAGTTTCATTTGACTTGGCATATGTTACTTTCAATGACAATCTACTAGCAGCATTAAGAAAACGTCTTCTGAAGCATCATTAGATTAAGAAAAATATAAACATTCAAATAATACATTTTCATCGTGTCACTTCCGAAAAACAATTTTAGGTCAACATAAATTGACCTAATTTATTCATCTTGATAGGTATACACATGCACACTACTGGAAATACATCATAATAGGGTAGTTAAGTCAACTGCAATTTCCATTTTATACCAATTTGAAACAGGAAAAATCCTTCAAATATAGTTAACATTTAGAAGTCATCAATAAAGTTATTAAATGGCAAAAGTTGCCTTGTTACATGTTATTAGCTGATAAACTGTTACATGAACTCAGTTAAGGAAGGAAACTCAGAGATAAAACAGGTAAGATTAATAGGTTCTAGTAGGTGTTTCTGGGTAGGGATGCTAGCATTGACCCATTAACTGACAGTAAGAATTTTCGCTATTAACACATCAGTTAAATTGTTAAGGAATAATTTGTAATGTTTTCCTTTAAAAAAAAATGCTGCATGGATTAAAAAAACTGCATTGTCAAAATGGCATTGAGAGCAAAAAAACAAGTTACACTCAAGTTGTTAGTTAATCCTTTAAATTTTACAGGTATTCAGAAACAAGATAAATAACAGAAGGTATAAGTAGCTTTTTTTATTATGTGTCAAAGCCTAAACTATAAACTTTTAGAAGCTTGAAAATAAAGACTTCCAATGGAAAGACAAAAATGATGAATGAAAATCAAAAATAAAAACATTTGTTTGAAGATGAATGAAATTCATTCAAAATGAATTTGGAACAACATGAGGGTGAGCAAACCATGACAGATTATTATTATTTTTTAACTATGCTGATCTCAGTTAAAATTTTAAATGTTGCCAAGTAAATATAAAGTTGTCCTGACATGTGTCCTACCTTGTGTATCTTGAAACAATCTGCAGAGACTACTTTTCAGATAGTAGTAGATCTGCCAGGATCATAACTTGAATGGCTGATGCCATTATTGTCCCTGAAGACAAAACACAAAATTAGAGAAATTTAACTCACAATTAAGCAACATTTATGGACAGCTTATTTTTATGAATCATAAGACAATTTTAACCACTACAAACTTAGCATTAGCAATTACCTGACATCTTTATAAGAAAACAAAGCAACTTTAGGATAAGGGAAAGTAGAAGTTTTTTTTCCCCCATCTATATTAGTTAAGTATATAAATGTATAACTATAATCAGAACTTAAGACTTCACTGGTATTTTTCTGAAGCAACACAAAATACCAAAAGACTTTGACGGAATGATAGACAAACTGAAATTTAAGATGCTATTCACTCTGCCAATTCACTCTGCATCAAATTGGTGGCACACTACATTACATCAAACATGACTGGTCTTTAGATGTCTTTCTTGTGGGATGTTAGTTTGTTGTTTTTCATCTGTATTGTGTAACGTTATTCACGATTTGATCAATCTTTAGGTTTAAATTTCAATCTAATATTCACAAAACAAAAGTATACTATTGCTTCAGAAGACTTAACATTTGTGCTGCTGGTCATTTCTGGTCATCATTACATCTGCATTAATAGCAATTCATCAAAATATAAAAACTGAAGAACGATTAATTTAAATAACTGTTTATAAGGTGACAAATTACATCTTGTACAACACTAAAGCCCATCAATTTGTTTAATGTGAATTCTACTTACTTTATTTTAGGCTCATATTAGTATCAGCCGTCTTGTTGCAAATGACATCACACCACCCCTCGCTGCCTTTGCTCTGAAAAGATTGATTTCAAAAGCATGACAACAATTTGTTAGTATGAATTTTAAGAAAGACAGTGAGGAGCAAATAACAGTGTAAAATGTTAACTAAAGTTAACAAAACAGTCATTATAAATGCTCCTCAGCCCCTTTGTTCACTGCGTTCGGCGGATTTAGTAAACTTGATCAGCATCACATGGATATTCTAGATGAAACTGACAAAGCGGATAATAATGATTAACTAAAAGTTTAAAGGCATTGTAATACAGAGAATATGTCTTTGCTTTACCTCGCTTGAGAACTGTGGCGAGTGACGGTTACAGATGACAACATCCTGTCAGCTGTCTCTCCAGTTTAAAAATACAATTCGCGGGACTCGTTTGTCTGTGTCCAGCTGTGAGAAACCACACACACCCACCCACCTTAATTTATCACTGACAAACTGTTGTGTATAACACTGCATATTTAACACTTGCCGTTGATAACTTTGATGTGGTTGTCCTTGCTTCTTTGCTAGCTAACATTACAATGATAACTGAGCTGGTTAATCTTCAGATAAAATTGACAAAACACAAAATAACGTTCAAAAGTGCTTTAAATGGGAATAAAAAAGTGAATGCTTACCTGTTATTTTCCGTGACGGCGTCGCGAGCCGTCCGGCTGTGATCCAGTGACTGTGAGCTGTGGGGGAGGGGCGGATGTGACTGACTGAAAAATGCGCGCGGTTTTTGAAAAACACCCGGATAATATTTTGTCTCGAGTAAAATTAATTTCTTTAAAAGGATTGATCTATGCTTAATATGAAACAGATTTATGTATTTATTGTATTATCTTTAGTTATGAAGGCTATTTAATTAATATTGAAAGAGATAAAGCAAGCGTGATTTCTAGAAAAACAATGTTAGAAATCATGAATTAAGCAAATTTTTCTTTAAAATATTTTGTGGTCAGCCATTTAGACATAATAACCATATGGTAGATTAAATTAATTTATACTTATTTAGATTGAGTTCCCCTTAACCTAATTAGATTTTGAGTTCACATCACATATATATTGAGTTGAAATAACTTTTTTTGTTAAATTAACTAATTTAATTTAGCAAATGCCACTGATTTACAGTGTATGACATTTCACTATAGGCCTATGACTTCAAAAGTTATAAAAGATATATAATTAATAATGATAAAGTATATAATTATAAAAGATTCAGTGACTTTGCCACATCCTAATCGAGGTTGTAGTTTCATATTTAAATACATTTTATTTTTCTATCATATTCTGTTCTATTCTTGTTTTATATAGCCTATAAGTTTTTTTTTTTTCTAAAGATGTTTCTCCCAACATTATGGTAATGTTAATAAAGTAGCCTGAAATCATAAGGACATGAATACTGTTCTCAGAATGTTTTGATAACAACATAATAACATTTAGCAATTAATTATTAATTTAGAAATTATATTACATTACAATAACGTTCTAAGAATGTTGTTCTAAAATGTTTTCTCTCAACATTGAGAACGTTCATTAAGTACAAATAACGTCCTAAAGACGTTCCAAGAACATTGTTCTAAGAACGTTTTCTATCAGCGTCATAAGAACATTCATCAAGTACAAATAACGTCCTAAAGACGTTCCAAGAACGTTGTTCTAAGAACGTTTTCTATCAGCGTCATAAGAACATTCATCAAGTACAAATCACATCCTAAAGACGCGTTCCAACAACGTTGTTCTAAGAACGTTTTCTATCAACATTATGAGAACGTTCATTAAGTACAAATAACTTCCTAAACACGTTCCAAGAACGTTGTTCTAGAACGTTTTCTATCAGAGTTATAAGAACATTCATCAAGTACAAATCACATCCTAAAGGCGTTCCAACAACGTTGTTCTAAGAACGTTTTCTATCAACATTATGAGAACGTTCATTAAGTACAAATAACGTCCTAAACACGTTCCAAGAACATTGTTCTAAGAACGTTTTCTATCAGAGTTATAAGAACATTCATCAAGTACAAATCACATCCTAAAGACGTTCCAAGAACGTTGTTCTAAGAACGTTTTCTATCAATGTTACAAGAACGTTCATCAAGTACAAATAACGTCTAAACACGTTCCAAGAACGTTGTTCTATGAACGTTTTCTATTAGAGTTATAAGAACATTCATCAAGTACAAATCACATCCTAAAGACGTTCCAACAACGTTGTTCTAAGAACGTTTTCTATCAACATTATGAGAACGTTCATTAAGTACAAATAATGTCCTAAACACGTTCCAAGAACGTTGTTCTATGAACGTTTTCTATTAGAGTTATAAGAACATTCATCAAGTACAAATAACGTCCTAAAGGCGTTCCAAGAACGCTGATTTTAGAACGTTTTCTATCAACATTATGAGAACGTTCATTAAGTACAAATAACGTCCTAAACACGTTCTAAGAACGTTTTCTATCAGAGTTATAAGAACATTCATCAAGTACAAATCACATCCTAAAGACGTTCCAAGAACGTTGTTCTAAGAACGTTTTCTATCAATGTTACAAGAACGTTCATCAAGTACAAATAACGTCTAAACACGTTCCAAGAACGTTGTTCTATGAACGTTTTCTATTAGAGTTATAAGAACATTCATCAAGTACAAATCACATCCTAAAGACGTTCCAACAACGTTGTTCTAAGAACGTTTTCTATCAACATTATGAGAACGTTCATTAAGTACAAATAATGTCCTAAACACGTTCCAAGAACGTTGTTCTATGAACGTTTTCTATTAGAGTTATAAGAACATTCATCAAGTACAAATAACGTCCTAAAGACGTTCCAAGAACGCTGATTTTAGAACGTTTTCTATCAACATTATGAGAACGTTCATTAAGTACAAATAACGTCCTAAACACGTTCTAAGAACGTTTTCTATCAGAGTTATAAGAACATTCATCAAGTACAAATGACGTCCTAAAGACGTTCCAAGAACGTTGTTCTAAGAACGTTTTCTATCAATGTTACAAGAACGTTAACAACGTTATAAGAACGTTCCAAAAACATTATTTTAGTAACGTTTTGTACTAACATTAACACAACTTTTAAAGAACGTTAGTGAATGTTCTGGGAACGTTCCCTGTTAGCTGGGAACAACTTTTTAACATCAATAATAAGAAGAAATGCTTCACGAGCAGCAAATCAGCATATTAGAATGATTTCTGAAGGATCATGTAACACTGAAGACTGAAGTAATTGCTGCTGAAAATGTAGCTTTGCCATCACAGGAATAAACTAGATAATAAAGTTTGAAGACAAACTTTGTTGGCTTGAAAAAGCCTAGCCAGAAAGTTTGTAAAAGTTTGAAGGTTTTCAGTTTGAAGTATGATTATCATGTTACTAGCATGACTAGCAAGTTACTAGCATGTTGTTACCATGTTTCTAGCATGATTAGCAAGTTACTAGCACTTTGTTAGCATGATTGAATGTTACTAGCATTATGATACAAGCATTCTGATGCTAGCATGTTTATCAAGTTGCTAGCATGTTTATAGCATGATTAGCATGGTACTATCATTCTGTTAGCATGATTAGCAAGTTGCTAGCATGTTGTTAACATTATTAGCATGTTGTTAACATTATGATTCTAGCATGTTAGCATGCTTTTTAAAAAAAGATACATTTTAAAACTTGGTCTCAGAAGAAGTTTAAATAGGATTTCAGTAAGTTGGGTTTTTCAAGCCAACTTAATTATGCATTAAAACAAAAAACAGTCATTTTAAATTGTAATATTTTACAGTATTACAGTTTTTGCTGTAACAAAATAAATGCAGCCTCGGTGAGCAAAAGAGACTTCTTTCAAAAACATCTTACCCAACAAAAATCTTGCCCACCCCAATTTATGAATGGTAGTGTGTATCAAATACTGACTTACTAAATGGGAGACACAAATAGGACACATCCAGGTATTTATGAGTCCCAACACAAGGGTCGGAGAAAACAGAGTTCACTAGGAACAGAACAGCTCTTTCTTCCATCACATCTATGATCACACACAAACTATTTCAAAAACAGTTTTGAGAAGAACTGCAATTGTATCTACTGTTTAATACATTGCTGCTGTTTCATTTGCTCTTAAAGAAGTGATTACCGTTTGGACATCACATGGACGGATGTCTCTTGGAAGCAGTCGATGTTTGTGAGCTGATGAAGTGATCTTCCAGTGGAGCATGTTGTGTGGTCGGTTCGCCCATAGTTGGCAGTGACCACCTTTATGTATCCCCAATCTGACACATCAAACAATTTACCATAAGAATCGCTGTGAATTTTAACAGCTTGTGTGAATGTTGATTACTCACCACAGCTGAGTGGAACAGAGCCTCCTTCACACGTGAAATATCTTTTTGTGTCAACACCTGGAGAAAGAAAAGCTGTTTAGGATGACGTAAAGTACAGCTACTTATTAAAAAGCAATGTTTTAGGGATTGTTTTGGATTTAAATGCATTACATGCTGCATTTCTTAGCAAAACAACTTCATAAGGCCTTACCTTGTCGACACAGTAAAATTAGCACTGCAAAATCAAAGAGAAAACATTTTAAACATCTGTATATAATATGTCAAAATATCATTGCAAGTCAATTAAATATATAAATGAAATAAACTGACTTACAGGCGATCCAGTTTAGATTTTGTGGCAGCATATTGATATGTTTGAACACAAGGAAGTAACCTTACTATTTATAGAGATTAGGAGTATAAAAATTAACAACATTTAATTTATGTGTGTCAAGCTCACTGTCAAAGTCTAATTGGCTCCAAATCAAAACGTGCAAAATGTAAGAAAAAAGCCTGGTGTTATGATGTTGACCTAGTAAGTATGCTATTGCCTAATGCTAATTTACAGTAGATATTTGTTTGAAATACAAATTAGAGATTTTCAAACATTCATTTTGCAAATATAGTAATAATTTTGTGTGAATTATGTATGAACAAAGAAAAAAAGCTTCTTCCCATCTACTCTTCAACACAGTTTTAAGGTTGTTTGCAGTTTTGCAGCATATTATTATGTTTTACATAGTTTACAACAAATCACAGGGGAGTGAATGAATATTCTCACCCCAAAAATAAGATTAGCAGCATCTTTTCAAAAACGTTCCTAAAGGTTTTTTTTTTTTTTTTTAATACAGCAGTTTACACCATTTTAACACAGTTTTCGGTTCCCCGAAGAACCTTTCAGTGAACAGTTCTTAAAGCTACAGTCCTTAAGTTTTGCCTCTTTGTCGCCATCTCTGTTTGAAAACCTGGAATTGCAGCTTTTTGCTGAATTATCTTCCTTGCGTGGGATGTGCTTCGGTACGGCTCCAGCGCGGATGAATCTATTGTTTTGAGGTGAATGTGTGGTTCTTTGAGCCAGAAAAGTGAATCACAGTAGAGAGATGACATTCTGTTCTGAGTCAGATCCCCCTGTTTTCCGTCCTAGATGACAAATAAGGCCGCCTGCACATCTAGCCGACTATCAAGTTCATGGATCAGGTTTTGTGAAGAGAGTGCAATTAGCTACACATCTGAATGAAGCTGGAATGGAAGCAGCTGCACCCACGTCAGAGAATGCATCCCGGTCTTCTTCTCCAAAGAGTCAGCCCTCATATGCAGATGATCTAGTTGTCCGAGAAGTATGGCCAGAACCATTTGGAGATGTGTCGCCAGAGCATGGTGAGCGCCACCTTCAAGTCCAGCAGTTGTCTGATATAAAGTCTATGTGGATCGAGATGAAGAGGGACAACGATGAGCTTCACAGCCACATTCTACCAGAGATCCTGTCTAGGCAGATAATGCTTCATTGAAGAAGGAGATCCAGCAGTTTAGCACCAGCATTGAGACTCCTCGTAGATCAGTGACACCAGTACCATCCTCTCGCATTCACGTGCCACCATCTGTCTGTAGTCGGAGAAGTTCCACAGTGTATGCTGATGAAGTTCCCAGTGTGAGCAGCTGACGAGAGAGATGGGAGACCTAACACTTTCTCCCAGGACGCCACATGTTGATGAGAGGCATTGCGCCCACCCTCAGAGGTCATATGCCTACTCAGCCCAGCCTGCAGGAGCAGGACATTACGACACTATGACGCCTGATCCCAGACACAGTCATCTTCAGAGAGAGAGAGAATTCAGTCTTCCCTCACGTCCACAAATGGTGCCAAGAATGGAGATGTTGCACGCCCAAGAGCAGATATATCAAGGTCCTAAGCCAACCATACCCACCCTGACAGCAGCTGACCCCAGACAGTTTTCCAGACTGGCTTTAGAGACCCTAGAACTCCATAGGCTTCAGTTGAGGATGAGATATTGGGTTGGAGTAAAGGGTTACACAGAACATCATCCAGTTAAAAATCTCTTGAAAGTCTGTTGGGAGTATGAATTTAAAGATTTAGCGAGCTTTGGTTGGACAGTAAAGAAGGAGTCAAACAGATTAGGGTTGAATAAATATGAAATTACCCCTCTGTAGCAATCCCCGGATGTTTCCAATGCTTTTGATTGACTTACAAATACAAAAAGAAATAAGTGACAAGGAGAAGATCATTCCAATAAATATAATAGTTCAATAGTATATCAACCAAACATATTATTCAAATATACGGATGGGTCGAAGGATCCTGAATCTAGATGAACAGCAGCAGCAATATATATTCCTGAATTTAAAACAAAAATAGCCAAAAGAGTATAGATCATCTGTATTTACTACAGAAGTATTAGCAATTATACTAGCACTGCAATGGATTGAAGAAATACAACCCACTAATACTGTAATATTTACAGATTCAATGTCTGCTCTAACAAGTCTTTTGAGTGGAAAATCTGCAGCATGGCAAGATTTATTATATGAAGAATCTGTTCAGAATACATCAACTAGGGTTAATGGTATATTTCCTATTGGCACTGGCTCATGCTGGGGTGGAGGGAAATGAGGAAGTGGACTGCCTCAAGGAGTGGATGCCAATCTACCATATCCTTCATAATAATATTATTTCATTATTTCTTGTGTGATTATTAATCAAGTTATTGATCAGTATTTAACCTCCTAGATTATTTAATGATTGACTTAAGTTAGTAGTTGCCATCTATAGTAATAATATATAGAAAGTGGGTAGTCTTCCATTGTAGCAAGAATGGAATGTTATTCTTTCCTTGCTTTAGTCTATTCTGTTCCTAGGGTCACCATGCCATGCCATTAGGTCAGTGTGACCTCCCATCTATGTGAGCGACAGAGATTGGAACAACTGTGACATTTATGTGTTCTGCTGTTTTATGCTATTGTTTGCAATTTGCTTTTTGCGCAATTTAACTGGTATTTGCATAATAGATATTAAATAATCCTGCTTTATTCTGTATTTTTACTCTCTAAGATGAGACAGGCATAGTGTGTGAATGCTGAATGCTGATAAGATTCTCGCCAGAGCTAGGCAACCTCGAACAGAAGATAAGTGTTCTCTATGTATGTGTGTGTGTTGGCATCTTTTCCCTGAGTAAGAGGAGAAGTCGGAGAAGTTCGTCATCAGATGCCCCTCTGATCAGGAATAGGTCTCTGGAGATACCAGATTTTCTGACTCCTGATCTCTGTAGCCTAAATAATCACTTAGAGATATGTTTGAAGTGCTTACATAGTAAATTTCATTCATCACTAATAAGGGTACAAAAGCAGTTTGAAGTAAGCTTACCAACAAAGCAAAGGTTTATGAACAATGTTTTGACATGCTCTTTCAAAAAAGGTCATTTTAGGTAGAAATGGCTGGTTAAGCTAAAATGGGCCACAATTTTCAGCTAAAATGGTCTGCATGCACACACACACTTTTATACAGAAGTTGAGGGTGAACATAGGTTTATAGGCCTGGATATGTATCCATACAAAATCCTAACAGTCTTTTTTTTTTTTTTTTAAATTTGCATTGCAGACAGTATGGCAGGAGGACAAGCAAAGAAAGGAAACAGAGAGATGAAGAGAAAGGGAAAGAAAGGAAGATGTCAGTAAAATGGGCTGCATACACACACTTTTACACATAAATTGAGGGTGAAAATTAGATTTATAGGCCTAAATGTGTATCCATACAAAATCTTAACTGTCTTTAAATATATAATATATATATATATTATATCTGCAAAGACTTGCTTTGAAGGGAATGCAGCATCTAACCAGCCTGACTAGGTGCAATGTTAAGACCTACAGTATACAGGTTATACGGTTAAAGTGTTTTTTTGTTTTTGTTAAAGATGTCCTAATCTTTAACAAAATGTTTGACAAGTATTTGACGAGCATACACACATGCATGCACACAAAAGACACCAATGCACAGAAACACACACCTATGAACATCAGTTCATTATTTTTTTTTATTTTTTATTTTTTTTTTTTTGCACTGTTTAATGAAATATTCATTCAACTTTCTATTTAATGAAATACATTTATGGTGTTGTTGCAATGGCACACTAAAGACAATAGTGTCAATTTACTGTTAAAAATAAAAGGATTTCAGCCAAAATTACCTGGTCCATTTTAACTGAACAGCTGGCCCATTTTACCTGAATGTTGTGCCGTGGCTCAAGAAGGTACCTGCTGATACTTGAAGTCTCATAATTTTAAAACAATTATACTTTTTTACATTTAAAAATATATATATATATATATTTAAGAGACCCATGCTAATTTATAAAAATATCATGGTAACACTTTAGAATAATGGTCCGTTGTTAACAAGTAACAATGTAATAGGTAGTACTACACTAACACTTAGCTTAATACTATATTAACTAATACAGAAGCAAGATTAACTAAGCAGTAAGTAGTAGCAAATATAGGACAAAGGTAGTTCCTTATTAGATATTTGATAATTATTAAATAAAAATATCCTCATTGAGAACTACTTGCGAACTTTAATAAAGAATAACCAATTAATTACTAATCACAACAGTGACGTCTTAAAAGTGAACTATTGGGTTCTTTGTGGAAACTAATTTATGAATATATGATATCCCCCAAATAAGTCAGCTACAGGTTGAAATTGTGACTACTACTCTTACCAAAGGATGGATGTTCTGTTTATTTCAAATAATACGTTTACGTCGGTTTGCCAAAACCACCAGAAGAAGAAGACGACAACGACGATATTGGCCCATGGGCTAGAAGGGGCCTGCTGCGCCACTCAGCGCCAGCTGAAGCTTGGGCTCTGATCCCTCTGGGGTGGGTGGGGCATTACAAATGTATTTATTTATTTATATGTATTTGTATGTATATGTATATGTATATGTATATGTATATGTATATGTATATGTATATCAATACAGATTCATCACCCATGTGCGCAAGCTATACAGTAGGTGGCGGTAATACTCCTAAGGACTGAACGGCCATTGAACCAAAAGAAGAAGAAGAAGGGCCTGCTGCGCCTACTTGGTAGGCTCAGAAGGCTGTTATCATCCATCCACATGTACACCCATACAAATACAAGAGAAGACTTCAGATCCAATCCCAGAGGAATCCAGCTCACCGGTAACCGGACGTCTACTGGATAACGCGGCAACGTTGCGGTATTTCCCGCTTGATATTTTCAGGTAAGACCATTTAAATGATAAAACCGAGCATTTCAACTGTGATTAATTAGTCAATAAGCGAAAACAATACAGAAAGTGTGTTTTAAGGTAGCGTGACATGAGATGACCCTGTAGCAATTGTGTTTGTAAACGTATTATGTTATTAGATTATCCTTATGGTACATGCTTTACATGAGCATTAACGTTACTACTTAGCATGTTTTAGGTGTTTGAAGCTAATGGAGAAATTTTGTTTACTATTTAAACGCAAAGTTAGCCGGTAAAAATGACTTTTTCCACACTGTAAGACAATAAGGCTTATTGCATATATTGTGTATCTGCTCGTTAATGCTTCATTTAGTCTAACATAAACATGTATTGCTGTCCTCAACATTGAACTTGGAAAAGTTAAACCCAAAGGCACAGGTCTGCCTGTCTGTCTCCTTATCTGTCTGTTTATCTATCTGTCTGCCTGTGTAACATTAATATCTCTTTACCAAACTTTTTTGTCTCCCTTTACTGCATCAATTTCCAGCTGGTTTCTGTAAGTGCAAGGACTTCTGTGGTAAGTTTGTTTTATTACTTACATGCTATGTCTATGTTGAGCAATCCAAAATTAGGTTTTGGGCCAAGCTGTTTAGAGAGAGAGCCCATTCTCAAATCTTTCTCTCTGTTTATGTTTTAGGTGGAAGATGGCCCAGAGAGGTAAGCCTTACAGTTGCTAATCTAGAAGCATTAGGCAAGTGTGTCTGAGAACGATGGTATGATCTGCAAAATTCACACTTACCCTTGCTAACACTGTCTTTTTTTTATTACTGATTTATTACTGACTAGCTTTTTCTTTCTTTGTTGTTATTCAACAAGAGAGAACGCACATTAATGAGGAACAAAGGGAAACCTTGAAATCCTTTTTTAAGGAAGGAATGGCACGTGTTGGCTCACCCTTAATACCAATAGCTGCATCAGCTACTGGATTGGACACCAGTGTCATAGACGTAAGGTTTACTTTAGTGCCACACTAACAATCAACATGTCACATAAATATATAATTCTGCTGTACTGCTGGTATAAATGAAGTGTTTTGTTAACATTCAGTTTAAGTGGTGTAATACTCTTTTCGTATTTCTCTTTTAGAACTGGATCGGTAATTACAAAAGGTCATTTAAAGCATCGTCTGAGCCCCGGCAATCAAAGGCCAAAGTTCACATCCGAGAGCTGTCACCATACAATCTTTTTTGTAGGGACATTCTCAGAAACAAAGGTGAGAGACAATATTTAATGGGTGCTTTTAATTGTTATACTGAACGGTTTGTTGTTGCACATAGCGGCCCTGTTTACATCAGGGGTTTACAAGGGTCTTGAAACAGATTTTCAAGATAGTATTTGGCAAGTTGCATTTATCAGTGTAAGACTGCTGTGTGCATTGAAAAGAATCATTAGGTCATCTACTTCACACGTTAGAAATGGATTTCACAATCCAAGTGAACCAGTGTGTTGGACAGATTGTCTATGTATGTTAAAAAAAAAAAAGAGATGCTAACTCTAAAGTGTTTTCTGTGCATCTGTTTTTTTTCCTCAGGCACAATGAACGATTTTAAGGACAGGTGGTCCACATTAGGGAAAGATGAGAAGCACAAATACTGTCAAGAAGCAGCAGCACTGAGGGCACATGGGCAGGCACAGGACCTTAGCCCTGAGATGAGGGATCTCAGAATTCAAATGCATCTGAAGAAACTGAAGTTAGAGGTTTGGAAAGAAGCTTCATTTGCTGGGCATTAGTGGTATTATTATAGTATTAGATGCGAGGATGATCAACAACAATTGTTATGTGAGCAGAACATTGTGACAGACAACTAGATTGTTTATCTGTAGATTTTTTCCATCATTTCAAATGAATTCATCCGAAATAAATATTCCAGCTGATTTTTGTTTACAAGGCTATCAGCATCAAATATTCTCACATTGAAGAGATTGTCAAAGGCTCATACCACCCTCTCAAACTAAATTCCTACTGGTTGGGCTAGTCTATTCAGATCAAGGTGGTCAGTTGAAGCATTAGTAGTCACATATGGCTATGAGTCAAATTATTAGTTGGATATTGGACTCTGTGTAAACACAGCTAATGTATAGTTAATGTAACCCTGGTGGTCCCTGGCCACTTATTTACCGCCTGTGACAACACTGTTTTCATATATTGCCTAGCTCTGTTAAGAGTTGTTTCTTCAGTGTATGTTGGATTTTTAAAAGTAGGTTTTGGCTATTTTGTGTATAATCATTTATTTACTATTTTTGTGGTTGTCTTGTTTATCTAAATATTGTAAAGGTGTCCAAGCTTGAGGCTTTGGGTGTGGAAACGGCCATTTTATCATTTGACCGCCATAAGTCCAACTTACAGGTGTATGAACTGGGCAGCAATGGAGCTATTGATTTCCTTGACTCAACGGACACCGTGAACAACTTTGCACTGCATTTCACAGGTAATATTGGATGTATGAAAATCCACAGAAATGGACTCAGGCCCATAATAGTGCAAATATACATAATACAGTTTTATGAAATTAGTTGTTGTCTTTTGTTACATCTGTAGCCAGCTCCTCAGCCACGACACCCAGTACCAAAGATAAAGTCAATGTGCTGGTGGGAAAAGTGCAAGATCTGTTCAACCAAAAATATAGTAAGCATATATTCAAACACTTTTTAAGACTGATGTAAAGAAACTGCTTATCTTGATAACCTAATATACCTTCATGAATCCATGGCATTATTATCAAATGAATCAATTATTTATCTAATGTGCCCATCAACCATAAGATTATGACACCTTACTAAAATGACTGTTTGCAGCCTGTAAACTAGCTATCAACAGGAGGGGAGAGTTACAGTTGTCCAACTGTGTAATTGTGTAACGTGTGCATGCATGCATGTGCCCATGTCCTCCAGAGGAGGCCGGAGGTACTGGAAGGCTCCCCTACCAGTCCCTGGTGAATCGGGGCATGACCATAAAAGTTACTGGACTGCCCAACAGCCTTACCCTCAAGAAGCCATCCTTTTATGGAAGGAACCAATTGGAAGCCATTTTGAAAGCTGCTGAGGAGATTTCATTTGAAATAAGTAAGCAAAGTAAACAAGTTTACTAAAGAATAATACAGGCCTACATGTGAGTCTTTTTATAGTGCTGGGCCATTGCATCTCTCTCTGTCCCTTCTGAGCCATGGTTCTGCTCAAGGTTTCTGCCTCTTAAAAGGAAGTTTTTCCTTGCCTCTGTCACCTAGTGTTTGCTCATAGTGGAAATTGTTGGGTCTCTGTTAATGATATTATAAAGCGTATGGTCTAGACCTACTCTGTTTGAAAAGTGCTGTGAGATCATTTTTGTTATGATTTGGCACTATATAAACAAAATTTAATTGAACTGAACCCGATTCAGGTTATAGATTCTGTTTGTAAGGGATGTGACACTATTTCTCCGTTGGAGTTTCATAATTATAGTGCAACACATTTTCTAAAAAGGCACCTCTCCAGAACATCCTATAGCTGTTTAGTTGAATGGGTTTAGTGACTGTGATGGCCCTTGTCAATAGTTTACATCTTTTTCATGCTCATCAAACTAATTAATACTGCTGTTTGATTATTTTTCTCCAGTAATGCAGGAAGACTAATTATTTGTTATGCTCATGCTACACAAGTGTTTCTTTTTTCCCTAAACATATCAATCAGATGCAGCACAAGCAAACCCCACTGATATGGCAGAGGGAACGTCAGAGCACATGGACGCAGAAGGTACGCGGCGTTGTTTTTATTTTAATCTGTAAATAAATATATAACATTAAACTTAAGAAGCATAGTTTACTAGATATGTAATTGTGGTCATTGCACGGCACATTTGAACCACTGTACACATTGAAATAATATAATGAAATCTTCACCTTTGTGTGATGGTTTAATGTCTATAAACACAGCAGATGGCATCAAGACAAAGTCGGTGGAAGAAATATTAGAGGCCATGTGAGAAAATGTTATTTCTTGTAATCCTAATAAATTTTAAATGCCAAAAGCTACAAATCAGTTTTTGGTATTGCTTATATTCGAGCTTAATTAATACTACTGTTCTGAGAAGTCTGCCATTGACATTTGACACAAAGTGAAAAGCTTACTTGTTTGATTATTACAATTTATAGATTCAATATTTATACAGGTGACATTAAACATCTTTTATAAGGTTGGTATTCTGATCATTTTACACTTTTTGAATTTGCTGTTGAGATTTAGATGCAAGTAATGGCACTGTGTCTATTTTTAATCAATGAAAAAAAAAAAATAATAATAATAATAATAATAATAATAAGTGACGTGTGGCCCACCTACAATTCCTGCTGGACCTGAGACTCGAACCCGCAACCTCCGGGTTACAAGTCTACTATTAGGCTACGACTAGCCCAAATTGATATGATTTACTAATTAACTATTGACAGTGTAAATGCTGAAAAATTGCATTATGAATTTGTAATTAAGATTCAAAATTTGTGATAAGAAATACAAATTGTTATTGTGTTTTGTTTGATGTACTTTAGGTGCACAGAAGATGAAAGAAGAGTCCTCAGAAACAGCCATTACTAGCCAACATGATGACTGCAGATGAAGGTATCTTTCCAAATTGTGGTTATTTTTATTTAACCAGGAAGTCCCATTGAGACTAATGAGCTCATCCTCATAGCAGACTTGGCCGAGACTGGCAGCAGCATAGATAAAAACAGGTTTCAATAGTTTACAATACTACAATAAGAACAGATATGGGAACAGAAGCATAGACTAAAACATTTTAAAAGGGAAAAAACACTAGACCGTGACAAACTGACAAATCAGCCTCCAATCCTTTCATTTTGGATACAACAGCGTTTAACTAGATTCACTTTTACGTCTTTCGAGAGGCAGATTCCAGGCAGAACGTGCAGAATACATAAACAGCCTTTTTCCAAGCTCCGTACACACATTTGGGACCTAAAGTATAAAAACATCTTGAGAGTGCAAAGGGTGTTGTCCAGTACATTTCTTTAAAATACAAACACAGAGATAGGAGGTGAGAACACCAACAATTGCTTTTTAAATGATGATTTAAGCCCTTCGGGTGGCTAGAGCAGGCCGACATATGACTGTATGAGTTATGGCCTTACAATTAGTAATAAATCATAAACCTGCGTCAATGTGAAGTTGAGCTCTGAAAGCAGTTGAAGAACAAAGTGGTGATGAGATTTCTGAAATTAAAATTGAGTTACCCCTCTGTCTCAGGTTTGATTTACATCAATTTCTGAAACGGGAAACCCAGAGTTCCCTTATTATTTCAGGGTTACACTAAAGCCGCTTTTTGAAATGGGCCCCAGGAGCTCTTCTTTGTTGACCTGCTTGTATCTTATGATTGAGCTGATCTGAGATGGTGGGTGTCAGTTCTGGTGAACTGGTGTGCAATACCCACATTGTCATTTGGCAACGGTTACAAATGAATACGCTGCCTTTGAGATGTTGTTTTGAACATGGTGATGGGTATGCTTTCAACTAAATTTATACTTACACTGATTTATACTTCTGCGTCGAACCTACGCTGTAGTCTATGTTTTCATTTATACTTCTGCGTCGTTGTCCGCATCGACGTGCAGTACACATGCAGACCGCTAGTCTGCAGTGTCCACGGGTATGTTGCTTGTATAACCCACAGTACCACGGCAAATGCCGAAGAAGAAGCAGCTCGTCAGAGAAGCATTATAGCCGTGACAGCAGCAAATAAATATCAGATCATCAAATCATTATTTAAAACTACAGAAAAGGAGACAACAACAGAACAGAAGAAGATGGCATTCTTTCAGTCTCCACAAGGATTTGTACCATGGCAGAATAACCATAGGGAGGGGTTCTAGCAGACCAATCACAGCGCTTGCGTTCCACATAGAATTGACGCACTCTTAGATTTTTGGAGAGGAGCACCTCAGGCTACGGCGTAGGTTCGACATAGAAGTATAAATTGGGCTTAACTGACTTGACTTCAAAAATATTCGTGTTTTTCCTTTGGTAGATGGAGGACATTTGTGCTGTGTCTGCCACGTCCATTTCGATGACAGGAAGGAGAACGCTACAAAGAAGTGGCGTTCATGGTCACAGTGCAGTGTGCCAATCATGGTCACATACTGCATGTGGTTTTAAAAAGAATGTGCCTTCAACTGCCAGTGTCAAAACACCGTGCAAACACCCTGAAGCACTGCATCAGTAGGAAATGTGCTATTTACTGCATTCCAAGGTGTATAACTTGTTTGAGCTGTCAAGATGTGATAGCAGGTATTCCTCTACATCCTTTTCAATAAACAAATGGGTTCCATGTAATGGCTCAACTGCAATTGTCCGAGCTTTGCTTCCTCACAAGGCCAAATTTGGCATCCAGTGTCACTACCATATCTCTATCCGCCTGGAAATCAAACACTTACAGTAATCCTGGTTTTGTGTCTGCACCAGGTTGATACACTTATACTATTACTGTTGTAAGAAATTATAGTCTGCCTTGACCAAGCTTCCACTCCAAGATGTGTATTAGACTATTCGTAGAGATAATTCTTCCCAATCTCAATATGTAAATAGTATCTCCGGAGTGATACTTCGTCATTTATAGCTTGGGAGCGGCAGTGGGCCATCAAGAACCATCTGCTGACCAAAAGGGTACATGAATATAATTGCTAGGGATTCTCGATAAACTTATCACCTTAACATTTGGTTGTTCCCACCTGAAAGACTACCAAATATGTGGGAATGGAAGGCTATCACTTTCATTGTTATCCGCAATTTACATTTAAGACGAAACTTCATTTACATGTCTAGTGGGAAAATGAACACAATACAGTATAAAATGTTTGAGTTTAGGACTTTTGGGGTTCATTCTGACTCCACTGAATCTGAAGTGCTGCCTGTACTTTGTCACTGCTACGCTGTAATAAGTTATTCTTCTTCAAGATCTTCGACGTCCTCATCACTTTTTCTTACACTGTTTTATTATTATACTTTGATATCTGCAAAATTACTTAATTTTTGAACAATTTAATGCCATCAGGTCATGGAAAATGCAATTATGGTTAATCAAACAAGAAACCACGCTAGAACTAGAACCAACCTTTGGACATGCTGGACATGTGGTCCCAACATCTAATTGTGGGCAAAGATATTCCAAATTTCTTTGTCGGAAGTGGTAATGCGTAAAATGGGATATGGATTCTCCCACCAGGGCTCTGTAGAGTGTGTTAATTTACAATATAAGCAGCAGTTAGTAAAAACATCACTGTTTCATATACTTACATCTGGTGATGGTGGTTCACTCAGAAGTTATTTTATAGAAAAATAATAAGAATACTTTTGCATGCAACTGTACAATTCTAGATGGTTCCATAAATGTTTGCTTTTAGTTGTGATAATTAATAATGTAGTACAATCAAGGAAAAAGGTTTAATTTTCACGTCTATATGGACTCGTCAGTCTTCCATGAAAGTAACTGAAATGTTCACTTCACAGACAGGACTTCAAACTGACCTCTGCAAACTGTCTTGCCTCTGCAAGTGTGAGGTTATTTTTGCAGCGCAGGGTGTTGCAAAAACCCTCAACAGTGACAGACAAACATTCCCCAATTGTAAGTCGCTTTGGATAAAAGCGTCTGCAAAATGACTAAATGTAAATGTAAATGTAAACAAAAAGCTCTAGCAGAGGGATGGAGAAGGCTGTCTGGGGCTTGTCGGCTGTTGCTGGCCAGAGCCCATACCTTAGCAGAGTGCAGGTTTCTGCTTAACACGCACACATATTGACTGTGACGGTGCAGAGCCATCCTGCCAAATAAAAAGAGGGAAATAAAATAAAAACATAACCAAGTACTACTACAGAGACTACCATATCAGCATAGACTAAATCACTTGAGCGTGTCACCTATAAATTAATGTTTGTAATTATTGAAATCAGCAAACAGGGACAGGAAAAAAAATTCAAATATGTATCACAAATTTGATGAATTCCTTATAGGAAATCATTACTCCAAATTTAATAGGATTGGATTCCTTAACCCTGTCAAGAAAATTTAATACATTTAAGATTTGTAAAATGACAAACCTGTGCTGACAATGACCGTCATGTCCTTCGTGTACACAGCATGAGTACCATGGCCTTCAGGTAAATATAGGAATGAATAACCCCAGGGAGGATGGATCACAGTATTCTATAAGAAAGATTGATAGCTCGAACAAAGTTTTTAAAGCAACAAACTCGAGACACTAACAGTTGATACATACTACTAAAACAATTTGAAGAATCTAATGAATCTGTTGAAGTTACTGTGAGTTTGCTGTCTGTATGTATGACCGCATGCTATTGTTCTTACATTCCACTTATCCGAAATCAAAATATTTGGCAATTATTAGATAAAGCAAAGTATTTGGTGTATCTATTAAATACATACCAAACAACCATAAAATAAGTCTTGGGTTTGAATATTTCACTCAATATGAGTATGATATAGCTTCAGTGAAGCGTTAACAAGCAGATACACAATATATGCAATAAGCCTTATTGTCTTACAGTGTGGAAAAAGTCATTTTTATAGGCTAACTTTGCGTTTAACTAGTAAACAAAATTTCCCCATTAGCTTCAGACACGTAAAAACATGCTAATTAGTAACGTTAATACTCACATAAAGCATGTAATGTAAGGATAGGCTAATAGCATAATATATAAAGTTTACAAACACAATTACAACATGGTTATCTCATGTCACGGCACTTTAAAACACATTTTCTGTATTGTTTTCGCTTATTGACTAATTAATTACAGTTTAAATGTTCGGTTTTATCATTTAAATGGTCTTACCTGAAAATATCAACCGGGAAATACTGAAACGTTGTTGTGTTAGCCAGTAGACATCTGGTTACCAGTGTGCTGGATTCCTCTGGGATTGGATCTGGAGTGTCCTCTTGTATTTGTATCAGTGATTAACCATGTGGAAGGATGATAACAGCCTTCTGAGCCTACTAGTAGGCGCAGCAGGCCCCTTCTGGCCCATATCTATGAGCTGATAACCACTGATAATGCCAATCGAATGTTAATCGAGTGATAACATTCGAAGCAGGTGATCCAGTCCAGATGGTGGATGATGAGCACCTAGAGATGACCTCGACAGCCCTGAATGTCAGCGGAGACCAGGGCTGCGTTTCCCAAAAGCATCGTAAGCTTAAGTTGATCGTAGCTCCATTGGTTTCAATGGGTCTACGATGTACTTTTGGGAAACGCAGCCCAGGACAACTAGATGAGCCCTAGAGACAGATCCCCTCCGAAGACCTCATCATCTAGACGGCCATCAGGACAAGACCACGGGAACCAGATGACTCCTCTGCACAATCTCTCTTTGTTGCAACCTAAAGCCCAAAACACACTGCACGATTTTAGCAATCCTAAAAGATCATTGCATCACACTGTGCGACATGGATCTAATAAACTTGGCTACGACATGAGACTGTACGATGATGACACCTATTGACTCTTACGATATGACGCACATTTCTAAAAGAGTAAAACGTCATCAGCATGCGCTAGTGGTAAACAAAAAGAGCATGATAAATCACACTTTAGCAGTTATAGTTTTTATGTGTGCTGAAAAAAGTGGAAGAGGTGAAAGAGGAAGGGATAAGAGCTTGAGGTAAGCAGTTTTATGTTTTAGCGTAATGTCGCGTTGATCTCATGTCGCATTTTTATTGGTTGGTCAGCAAACGTGGATCGTACCAGCAAACACACTGTGCGATGATCATGCTGTATCATAGGCTATCTTTGGCCGCAAGACCATGACAACGGCCGTCTTTGAACCTCTCTCACTGTGTGACATAAGAGCACCGATTAGGAGCCATGATCACAGAAATTGCCACGATTGTTTCACGAAAAATCGTGCCGTGTGTTTAGGGCTTAAGTGAAGAGAGTTTTTGAATGGTATTGTTTTTTATGTCTAGTAAGTAAAAAGTAAAAAAAAAAAAAAAAGTAAAGTAAAAAAGTAATAATAATTAAAAAGAAAATTATTATCATTATTATCAACATACATTGCCTTGTGTATAATTCTGCAGTTTTTTGTGCACAAGTAATTTAAACTCAAATGAATTTTAAATCTATGTTTTTGGAGCAGTTATATATGACCCTGTTATCAACTACAGTATGTTGAAATGTAAGAATTATTTCCATATGCTGGGCATTTTATCAGTAGACATTGTTTTATGATGTTTTGCTGATCATAAATATGAAGTAAAAGTATTATGTCCTTTATAGTATTGAGCATTCCTGATTATTTATCTGCATGCTTTGATCATACACTGGACATTTACTGTTTTAAAAGGATTATAAAAACAACAAAAATGCATGCTGCATTTGATAAGGTCAATGAACAATTCAGAAGAAAGTATACATATTTATCAGTGTTTTATATACATATTTAGCCTATAAAACATATAAATGGCCATCTACTTCAAATTGCTCTAATCAGTAATATAATAATAATATACAGCAACATATCATCATATGATTGTTCAAAGGACGGGGGGAGGCAGATTTCAGTTCAGCTACATTTTATTTGTACAGTTCTTTTCACAATAAGCATAGTTTCAAGTCAGCTTTTAGAAAACCAAAACAGAAATAGCAAAGAAAAGTATCTACTGCTTCTACTTTCCTCACCGATGCAGCACAATGCAGTCGAAGTATACAATGAACCACCTTATAAAGAAGTCAAAACCAGGATCAACCCTCAGAGAAAATAACGACTTGTCAAAACTTATCAAGAACTGTTGTTTGTGTTTTTTTTTTATATAATTCCCACTACTCTAATTTGTAAATAGAAAAATAAATAAACATAAATAATAAGAAAAAACATTCCCCATTCACAGGTAAATGTCACTTCCAGAGAAAACCAAAATTGAAGCATCTAGATGACAAGACCTTTTTCAGTTACAAAGATACCTTACAAAGATAAAAATATTTTAGCATTAGCATTTAGCACATGGTGTGACTAGTTTAAATAGATGATGTTTCGGCTTTACCTGGAACACACACTGGCAGTCTGAGGAAAGTAAAAGTGTGTTATAGTTACTTATGAGGGCAGGTTGCAAGATCCCACTGTCTTTAATTGGCACGATGAACAGCAATAATACCTTTATTCTTTGAAACGCAAAAAAACAGATATTGAGTCCCACACACTGATGCCGCTAGGAATTCTGGGCCCTGTGCACTGAATTTGATATGGTGGGGCCCCTTCAAAATCACGTGCTATGCATTCTGTCAAAATCATGTTCTATTCATTCTGCCACCCTTTTCCCCCCACTAGCGATGCCCCTGATCCATGACAAGGATCAGAGAAAAAGGAGCTCACTGCAGAACAGCTCTTTCTTCCATCACACCTGATTCATGAACAGATAATGACAAGTATTTTAAAATAAAAAATCAAACAGATGGACTATGCTTTCATACTGAGATACTGTAAAATAATGCGAAGTAATGCATAAGATAAAAACGTCTCTGTTATCGGTTAATCCTACTGAACACCATTACAAAAACCACATTCAGGCTGAATTAATCACATGATAAACAGCATATTCCCACATGTGCTTACATAATATACACCTGAAAGCTTACAGGCAGGTTCCTTGAGTCGTGTCATCTTAAGTTGGTGAATGTTAAAATATGTCGTACCATGTGTATGTGAAATTTTAAGCTTGATATTCAAAGGTGAAAGCTTCTTCATCTAGTGGTTTGTTTCAGGCAAACTTCAGGTTTATAGCAAGTGATATTTCTTAAGAGATCATTATATCTAAGCAGAGATAGTTTTGAATTACATAGTTTATTTATGTGTAGAACACTTGCATATTAGTATCACACAAGTAATCATTGGTTTTTCATATTATGTGTATATCTACAGCCATACTTAATTAAAAATCTATGATTGACTGCATTAGCTTGATTTATTTTAAAGAAATTTTCAAGCAAAAGAAATGTAAAAATATATATTTTAAAGAAACGTTTCAAGTAAAACAAATCACAAAAAGATAATATATGAAAAATAATTATCAGTAAACCTAATTAGATTAAATGTCATGTCATAGTGCTGGTCAAATGTCATCAGTGTGTATGAAGAGGGTGCAGATTTTAAGTCATTTGACTGATTTGGATTTTTTTTTTTTCTTTGATGGCGAACTAAATATCTTTAGAAAAAAATACTGTGAAAGTGCTTTAAGGATTCTTATGATTGTCTATGGTTTCTTTGGTTTTTGCTAAATTCCTGCTAATATGCATATGCTGAACATGCTGAAGTGTCCTGTGTGTTCTAGGAAGGTCAAAAGGTGCTTTCAAACAACAGGCCTAATAGAGAAGTGTTTGTGTGAGAACAAGTTTGTGTTATAGTTTAACAGGCTCATCAAATCAGTATGTGTAATGAGGGAACCAAAGAATGGCACACAGAAAAATGGATCAAAGTGCAAGAATTTTAATAGGAAGAGCAAACTCGGAACAAGGAACAGGTATATGTAACAGCTGACAAAGAAACATGGGAAACACAGGGGCTGTTTATACAGACTAACAACATAACAGGGCACACATTGGGAGACAATCAATGGGAACAATCAGAAAAGAAACTACAAAAAGCCTACAAACTGGCACAGGAAACTCAATAAGAACTACAACATAGAAGTCCAACACATAACTGAGAACATAAGACAGTATGCAGAGTATATTAGGAAGTTACGACATGCTTTACACAAAATGTATTTGTACATTGCTTTTACAATACAAATGTAATAAAATTGTTTTACAGGACATATAAATAAAGAAAAATTGTGCTGTAGATTATTCTACAAGAATTTGAGTTTTCTCACTAAATCTTGATTGCTTTCCATTAATGAGGTTAGCAATCAATTTTTGAGAAATTGTTCCTAAACTCACAAAATCACCTTAAAATCAAAAGAAAAAAGTGTGAAAAGCACATGTAAAGCATCTGACACATACCATTAAAGCTAGCAGCATCTAAAATCTATAATAGAGACAATTTTCATTTAAAACACACACACAAAACATGAAATACATTTATGTGGCAGGATTATATACAGCTGTACATCACTTCTAGATATTTGAAGACACCATAGCATGGATCGGTGTAGACAGAATTTGAAGCATTTAGTTGACAAGACTTCTTTCCTTCGCACCTTATAAGTAAAAAAAAAAAGGAACAAAAATATGATTCTCATTATTATCAACATAATTGGCCTTATCATTCTGCAGTCTATTTGTTTCAGTGTGTGATTTTCTTTGTTTTTGGTTTTTTGATAAACTATAAATGACACAGATGGGCTTTTCACACCAAAAGTAATTAACCCTGTGCCATTCTAAACCTGGGTTATCCTGCTTCATGTTTGATTGGACCAACGTAGCATGTGAAGTGTTTACATAAAGATCTAGCATTGCTCATCCTCGTATTATATATTGCAAAATTGTAATATCAAGTTTTTTTACGACCAAGTTAAAATCTGTCTTCACTCCAATTTGCGTATTTTTCATCATCATTGACATTTTCCAATCATTATGTTCATACAATCTGCAACTCTTCCTTGACTGTGCAAAGCATGTGAATATGAGGCATGAGATTGGATCTCTGCATCTAACCATAACATTCTAACATTATAGACCTTATGCGCCAGAGAAACAAGCATGCAGCCATCTTTAAAATTCTGTCTTTGAACGTCCATAGCTAGTGAAGTGGATTTACTTAAGGAAACGAAAGGTATGACCATTGTAATGTTCTAAGCGGATGTCATAACAAATGGGAAAATGTTAAAACGAGGAGTTCATTCATAGTTTTTTACAACAGCAGACAACAATCGCAGTGCTGAAAAGGGGCGGAGCTACATAAGGTCTATTTAGGTTTGGCATGGAAATGCGAGGTTAAGAATGACAATAATCTGGGGTTAAGCGCAGTGTGAGAAGCCCTTCAGCATTAGGTATATGATTAGGCTCCTAACACTTTAAGACCTCAAGCACAAATCCAGTATACTGACACGTTTCCAATTTTCCTCCAGCTGTTATTAATTGACTGTGTTCATGCATGAGTACTTGCTGAGATGGGCATTTTAACACATAAGTCTGTATTTAACCATTCAAGCACAATAAGACTCCAAAAAGAAGTTAGTGCATGTCTGACCCTAACTCTAACCAGACTTAATTGCTTTCTCGCTGCTTGTCTACTTGTATATCATCCACCCCTAATTGACCCTTATGTATGTTCTGCATATTGTTTCAAACTAACTGAAAATTGAATGATTATGTGTGTGTATGTGATTTGATGCCTTATGTGACTCTGCATGAAGTGTATCTGCTGTAGTACCTGGAACGCAGGCTGAGGGTCTGAGGAGAGTAACAGTCTGGTGATGTTGCTAATTTATGAGGGCAGGTTACAAGATCCCGCCGTCCGTAATTGGCATGATAAATAGAAATAACACCAGTATCTTTTGAAACACAAAAACAGCACATTTCAAAACAGTAATTAATGCCACCATACTGTTGCTAGACTGATCCATTCAAAATAATTTGGACATCAGGTCCTGTCATGAAGCACTAAACAAATACTGAACTTATACAGATAGAAAAGATAAATCTTACCACAGATAATGACGCTTTGGGTATATTCACAGGTTGTACTTCTTTCTAGAATTAGTTTCAGGAAAAATGGGAACAAAATGAGAACAGACATCGATATTAACAGTAACTACAAGTTCTTTACAGAAAAGAAAACATTTAAGAATTAATAATCAACTTCAAAATTTAGGATGGACATTTTATTAAACAACTGGCTTACTTGCTGTAATACAGTCATAAGATACATCCAGGTATTTAAAAGTCCCACGACAAGGATCAGAGAAAACTGAGTTCACTGCAGGAACAGAACAGCTCTTTCTTCCATTACACCTGTTTTATGGACACACAATGACAAATATTTGGGAAGAGCTTTAATATAGCCTACTACAGACAAAAAATTGTGTCTGTAGCAAAATTATGCATAAAATGGAATTGTTATCATAAAACATTTTTTCTTCTCTTTTCTCTCGTATATGTCATTCCTACCGAGCAGACATTGTATGGAGGGATTTTTCTTGAAAGCAGTGCGTATTTGAGATCTCATTAGATGGTCTCCCACTAGCGCATGTTGTGTGATCAGTCCTCCCGTAGTTGGCTTCAAGGACCTTTATTAATCCAAAATCTGACACATGTAATCAAAAAACAAACAAACAAACATGAGAATGTGGTAGAGTTTAAGCATGGTGCAGGTTTGAGTCCAGGCTCCTCCTGATCTTGTTCTCCTCTCTTCTCTTCCATTGCTTCCTGTCTCTCTCATACTGTCCTATTTGGGCTCAAAAGGCCAAAAATATAACATAGAAATTTCTGAATTACTCACCACAGCTGAGGAAAGCAGATCCTCCTTCACAGATAATTGTTCTTTTTGCTTCTATTCCTGCAAAGAGGAAACACGCTGTTTAGGCGAGATGATAAAATTACATGAAATTAAATAATGTAATGTTTTGTTTGTTTGTTTGATGAGAATGTGCAATATTCAGTCAGTTGCCATTCTTACCATGTTGACAAAGAAACAGCAGCACTGAAAATCAAAATCAAATAGAAACAAAATGAAAAACTAAAAATTAGAAATCAATCAAGCTGAATTGGTTCTAAATCGATACTTACAAATGATCCAGCTTAGCTTTTGCACCAGCATGTTGAATGTGTGAACAGAAGGAAAACTCTAGAATTCTCTTAAGAAGACACACGTGCACATGGTATTTATAGCAAACATCATCTGTTTACTGTAGATAACAACTGCGGAAATGGGAGTTCAGAATCTCAGAACTTTTCAAATCCACATGTAGCTATATAAATTAACCACACTTCTGTTGATCATTAAATTAGCTGACTGTACATTCAAAATGTTTTATGATGTTTTGTATCCCATTTTACTGCTTTGTTTTGATCATATATTCAGTCACCTATGAAGTTTCCTGAAAATATCTGGAAAAGTTTTTCCTGTTGTGTTTTGTGCATTCACACTATCAGAGCTATCCCCTCACCCTGTTCTGTGCTCATCCCGGACCGTCCCGTAAAGTGTTTCCCAATCCGACACACGAACATATTTTCCAACTCCTTCTTCTTCTGTTGAATTAGAAGTATCACCACTATGGAAAATGATAAAAGAGATGTTACATTTACATTCTGAAGAAGATATCAATTTTATAGTGTATTGAGTCAAGGGCCAATGAAATTCATATTAATAATATCATAAAACTGATTCAGATTGCTGTGAGGAAAATAGAAGTATTATGGTTGAAACTCATATATGACTCTTAATAACTGTAATAAATGTAAGAATTATTTTCTTAGGCTTGCCATTTTTATCAGTAGCCTACATACTGTATAGTTTTGTGGTCTTTGGTCGATCATAAACATGAAGAGTTTTATGAACCAGGAAATCTCATGTTATATCCTTATGTCCTTGAGTTTTGAGAATTCCTGATTATTTATTTGCACACATTGATCATGCATTAGACATTTACTATTTTTGCTTTATCAAAGAAATAATAACAGACATGCTTGCTGCATCTTATAAGATCAATGAACCATCCATGTTTTATATATTACTACCTAATAAACATACAACTGGCCATCTAATTCTATTGTTCTAATTAATAATATATTTAATTATATATAGTAACATTTGCATCAACCCATTAAATGCTACTGTAATAAGCTGTGCCATGTCATATGATTGTTCAAAGGAATCAGTGTGTGTGAAGGAGGCAGATTTCATTTCATGTGCAATTTTTTGGTATAGTGCTTTTTGTAATAAACAAGATATTGAAGAAGCTTTAAAGAAAACAGAAACAGAAATAGCAGTGCTAAAGAAACGGATCTACTTCTGCTCTTCCAGGCTGTTTCCTCACCGACTCATGCAGATCATGCTCTGTGACACTGAGACAGAAATCAAACACTGCAGCATTATAGTTTTCATTGAGATTCCAAGTCAAAGTATACAAGGAACCAACTTTATAAAGGTGCTGAAAACCAGGATCAACCCTCAGAGAAAATAATTACTTGTCAAAACTTATCAAATATTTGTATTAGTAAACCTAATTAGAGAGACAAAATGTCATGTCATATCATTGGTTAAAAGGCATCAGTGTGTGAGGAGAGGGGGCAGATTTAAAATTTTTGGATGGCGAACGAAATCTCTTTTTTTTTTAAAGTGTGATTACAGTGCTTTAAAGATTCTGATGATTGTCTATGGTAGCTTTTGCTTAATTACTAATAATGTTGCTTATGTGGCAGTCTGACCATGCTGAAATGTCCTGTTTATGTTCTAGGAAGGTCAAAAGGTGCTTTCAAACAACAGCCCTAATAGAGAAGTGTTTGTGTGAAAAGAGGCTTATTTGTGTGATAGTTTAAAAGGCTCATCAAATCGGTATGCGTGTATTCTGGCACGCAGAAAAAATGGATCTAAGTGATACTGAGAAATCATGTATTGAATCATTATTGCTTTCATTGAGATTCTGAATGTAAGTATACATTGAACCAACTTTATGAAGGTAACCAGAATCAACCCAACTTGTCAAAACTTATCAAAAACTACTGTTTGTGTTTTTATATAATTCTCACTATTCTAATTTGTAAATGGATAAATAAATATAGATCAATAACAAGAACAAATGTTTGTTTTTTTCTCTCAAATATTTTTATTCAATGTCATTTCCAGAGAAGACCAAATTTGGAGTATATAGATGACATTGCACATCCTTACAAGGATAACAAATCTTATTACATTTCTATTGATTCTTAAGTTGAAGTTAAATAGATGTTTATGCTGTACCTGGAATGCATAGGAAACATACGGTTTAGCTGAGACGATACTGCAAAGTAAAATTAAGAAATAATGCCATTATATCCTTTTTCCTTTATTTATTTTTTATTCAATTAAATTGGGAGATCTTACCATGGTGACACAGAAACAGCATTACAAACACCTTAAACATCCACGCTGAATTAATCACATGATGAACAGCATATTCTCACATGTGCTGATATGATTGATGGTGCACCTGAAAGGTTGCTGGCAGGTTCCTTGAATCGTGTCATGTTGGTGAAAATATGGTAAAATGTGATGCATGTGAAATGTTAAACTTGATATTCATAGGTGAAAGCTTATGACACTAGCCTTTTGTTTTAGGCAAAGTTACTTCTAGTTTTAGCAGACAATATTTCTTAAGAAATCTGAATTTTACATCCAAGCAAAGAGAGTTTTATCTCTTTTAAAAAAAAAGATTTATCTTTATGTAAAACACTTGCAAATAATATTAAACATCATTGGTTGTTCATACTAGGCTATGTACAGTGGGGCAAATAAGTATTTGATGCACTGCTAATTTTTTTTTAAGTTTTCCCACTTACAAAGAATGGAGAGATCTGTAATTTTCATCATCGGTACACCTCAACTGTGAGAGACAGAATCTAAAAAGAAAATCACATTGTATGATTTTTAAATATATAACTTCCATTTTATTGCATGAAATAAGTATTTGATCACCTACCAACCAGCAAGAATTCTGGCTCTCACAAACCTGTTAGTTTGTCTTTAAGAAGCCCTCCTATCCTCCACTCATTACCTGTATTAATTGCACCTGTTTGAACTCGTTATCTGTATAAAAGACACCTGTTCACACACTCAGTCAATCAGACTCCAACCGCTACACTATGGGCAAGACCAAAAAACTGTCTAAGGACAATAGGGACAAAATTGTAGACCTGCACAAGGCTGGGATGGGCTACAGGACAATAGGCAAATAGCTTGGTGAGAAGGCAACAACTGTTGGTGCAATTATTTGAAAATGGAAGAAATTCAAGATGACTATCAATCTCCCTCGGACTGAGGCTCTATACAAGATCTTGCCTCGTGGAGCATCAATGATCCTGAGAAAGGTGAGGGATCAGCCTAGAACTACACGGGAGGACCTGGTCAATGACCTGAAGAGAGCTGGGACCACAGTCTCAACGGTTACCATTAGTAACGCATTACACCGTCATGGATTAAAATCCTGCAGTGCGCGCAAGGTCCCCCTGCTCAAGCCAGGCCCGTCTGAAGTTTGCCAAAGACCATCTGGATGATCCAGAGGAGGCATAGGAAAAGGTCATGTGGTCAGATGAGACCAAAATAGTACTTTTTGGTATAAACCCCACTTGCCGTGTTTGGCGGAAGAAGGATGTGTACCATCCCAACCGTGAAGCATGGGGGTGGAAGCATCATGCTTTGGGGGTGCTTTAGGGGACAGGACGACTGCACCGTGTTGAGGAGAGGATGACCGGGGCCATGTATCGCGAGCTTTTGGGCAACAACCTCCTTCCCTCAGTTAGAGCATTGAAGATGTGTCGTGGCTTGGTTTTCCAGCATGACAATGACCCCAAACACACAGCAAGGGCAACTAAGGAGTGGCTCCGTAAGAAGAATTTTGAGGTCCTGGAGTCTCCAGACCTGAACCCAATAGAAAATCTATGGAGGGAGCAGAAACTGTGTTGCCCAGTGACAGCCCCAAAACCTGAAAGATCTGGAGAAGACTTGTATGGAGGAGTGGGCCAAAATCACTGCTGCAGTGTGTGCAAACCTGGTCAAGAACTACAGGAAACATCTGACCTCTGTAACTGTAAACACAGGTTTCTGTACCAAATATTAAGTTCTATTTTTCTATTGTATCAAATACTTATTTCATGCAATAAAATAGAAATTATTTAAAAATCATACAATGTGACTTTTAGATTCTGTCTCTCACAGTTGAGGTGTACCTATGATGAAAATTACAGTTCTCCCCATTCTTTGTAAGTGGGAAATTGGCAGGGTCTCAAATACTTTGCCCCACCGTATCAGCCACATTTTAAAGCTCAAAAGGTCAAGAGTTACTTTCAAACAACACCAGGCCCAGACTGTGACCATTTTTGAGAAGTGTTCAAATTCTGCACAGAATTCTCTCTTATAAACCGATGCTGATGTAGAAATCCAGAAATAACACTAACTATAACCATGGTGTTATGGCAGAAACAGTCAAATGTTTTTACAGTATTCATTTCAGGGTTTGTACAACCTTTTGATAGAGAAATTCAAGCACTTTTTAGTGACCTTTAAGTATTTTACACAACTCTTTCCAGGACTTTAAAGCTCTAAAGATTATCCAGTTTAAATGTTGTTTTAACGGGATAACCAAAATATAGCCTACGTTGTGATGAAGAAATGATTACCACAGTAGATGGCAGCAGAGGAGCGCTTATTGGTCACTCATTTCCACCTTTTTTTTTCCTTTATATTACTGTGGCAAGAATGAGGTAGTGCTCGCTATAAGGGCTCGGCAAAGGATTTTGAAATTCTCCCAATATTGTGAAAACTAGCGTTTGACCTCGCTCTTTGGACAGCGTTTCACGAGTTGGAAGAACTGCCTGCATGCTTAAATCCAAAATCTTTTCCAAATTGGTTAATTGGATAATTCTCCTCCCGCTCTTCTGCTTCCTTTCCTGTTATGAATAAGATATGCACTTTCAAGGATTAAATATATTTTATTTATGTTTTAACGATGTCTAAGTACGGAGCCCTGCACATGACATGCAAGAAAAAATAAATAAATGGTGGGCACGTTTTATTAATTCGTTCCCTCATTTTAAGTAAATCGTGCGCTCGATCAATATTACTTTGCTGTGATGTCTGTATTTGTCACAAGTGGTTGGTCCTGACTCTTATCTTAGATTTACCACTGACCTTAGTCTAGCTTAATTAATTATATCAGTGGTTTCTAGTATTGTAATATCTCAATAGGTATAAAAATAAAATTAATGTTCTAGACTTTGTACTCTGGCTTCCAGTTTATTAAAAAATCATCAAGAAATCAAATTTTGTCAAAGTTTTGCTTTTTTTGTGTGTGTATGAAGTAAGAAAAGTCACAAAGTACCTTGAAAAACAAACTTTTGTATCCTTCCCAACTCAAGCTCAGTGCTTTACTGGGTGCATTGCCTAAAGATAATGTGCAATATTACTTACTTCCAGGCTGCCAATAAAACTTAAGTCAGAATTGTTTAAGCGCACAAAATGTATTTTTATTGTGCTTTTTACAAGACAAATTGTTACAAATCTACTTTAAAAGAAATAAAAAATGAAATAAAGACAACTCTTGTGTTTTGTACATTCTTCTACAAGAATTTGAGTTATTCTCTCACCAGATCTCCTGACTGTTCTCAATTAATGAGGTTTGGTGGAGCTGAGTTTCCTTTCAGAGTAGATGGCGTTCAATTTCTTTTTATACACTTTGATGTTCAACAACATTATAGTTTCACACATTTATGCGGATATAAGTGTGTCTAACAGATATAGCCTAACAGAGAGAATCCCACAAATTATCTACAATTGTATTTTATTATCTATAATGTTATTATCTGTTTCCTTTTCACACATACAAAAAAATACATTTACGTGACAGGGTAGTCACTAAATTATACACAGTTACATCACTTCCCGGTACTTATGGACACCGTAACAGGATCAGAGTGGACAGAATCCGATGCACTTATTTGGTTTCTTCGCAATGCACCTTATAACAGATAAAAAACAAAGATTATTATTTGTCATCTACATAGCATATCTGAAGCTAAAGAATTTTATGATTAATTATCAACTTCAAAATTTACCTTTATTAACACAGACATAATACACATCCAGGTATTTATGAGTCCCAACACAAGGATCGGAGAAAACGGAGTTCACTGCAGGAACAGAACAGCTCTTTCTTCCATCACACCTGGACAGACAATGACAAGTACTTGAGAGGAGCTTTAATGTTCCATTGACATAAGAATTGAAATTTTCTAGCTCTTGTAAAATTGTGTTATGTGTTAATCCTACCGAGTGGACATTGTACGGAGGGATGTTCCTCGAAAGCACTGCATATTTGAGGTTTGATGAGCTGGTTTCCCACTAGCGCATGTTGTGCGATCAGTCCGCCCGTAGTTGGCTTTAATCACCTTTATTAATCCAAAAGCTGACATATGTAAAAAAAAACATGAGAATATCATGAGAATTTACAGTTAGGGGTCCAGGCTCAAAGTCTCCTCATGTTCTCCTCTTTTCTCTTCCATTGCTTCCGGTCTCTCGCATACTGTGTAATATCAACCCATTCTCACTCCCAAGGCGTCAAAAACTGAAGCATGGTCAAACGCCTTTCGCGTCACTATGAAGACGCCAAAAGTGCCCCTAGGCGTCAGAATATGACAAAATAGGATCTCCATTGCTTTCAATTGCTTGCTTTATGCGTCAGGTCAAGACGCTTATGGAAAATGACAACACGTTATCCTCCGTTGTTTTCGGTTTGCATGCATTTGTTAAAAATAGAAATCATTTTATATACATTTATACTTTTATTGGAGCACCTAACCCAGACCCTACTCTAAACCTACCCACTTTTGAACAATATAAAACACGCAACAGGCAAATATAAGTGCAGTCACAGGTATTTATTGCAAAAACTGACCATAAACAAGCAGTATAAAAGCATTGCAAACAAGTCGTGTTGCATTCCAAGTCTTCTGAAGTCTTTATGAGAAGAAGAGAGCAAAACAAGGTTTTAATCGCTGAAAATGATCCCGCTCCGTTAACGCGCTCGCATCTCATTCAAAAAGATACTCCAGTCCAGTAGCATGACGCAATCTGTCACGAGACACACAAGAGCCAATAGCCTGTCAGAACAGCATAACGCAATCTGTCACGAGACACATAAGAGCCAATAGCATTTCACAACCAAGGCTGACGTAAGGCTTCTTCTGGCGGCATTTTTTGAATTCGCGCACAGACTGCAGCATACAGGATTAACGGCGGACAGAGACGGCGATCGCGTCTATTCCGCTCACAAATCAAATGTTTTAACTCGGAAGATATTTTTTGAATAAATTGTGATGGTAGTTGTATCTGCC
The DNA here is from genome assembly GCF_012432095.1 of Onychostoma macrolepis. Lineage (NCBI taxonomy): Eukaryota > Metazoa > Chordata > Actinopteri > Cypriniformes > Cyprinidae > Onychostoma > Onychostoma macrolepis. The sequence continues at coordinate 10,638,883 of NC_081177.1, forward strand.
TGTTATATCTTGTGTTTTATTGACAAATGGTAGGTTTAGGGGCAGGGGTTGGGTTATGTGCTCATAAATGTGTAAATAATGTAATATAAATAAAACTGTTGTGGCTGTTTACATTGAAAAATCACACCCCAACATATATGCAATAATGGCACTGTTATTACCCAATATATAATTTAATTATGACGATAAAATTCCCAGTATGGCGTCGGCATATTGACGCTAAGGGTTTCCTATTTAAAGCAACGGAGGACCCTGCAAGTCGAAAAATGACGCTAAGGGGTACCTTGAGCGTCAAAAAGCGACGCCAAGTGGTCCTGATCAAGCTTCAATATGTGACGAGTTGGGTGTGAGAATGGGTTGGTAATATGGGCGCAAAAGACCAAAAATATAACTTAGAAATGACTGAATTACTCACCACAGCTGAGGCCCACAGATTTTCCTTCACAGGCCACTGTTCTTTTTGCTTCTACTCCTGCAGGGAGGAACCGTACAAGACGATAATAAAATTACCTAAATAATTTAGTCCTGGACTTGAAAATCTTTTTTATTTAATTACACATAAATTGTTAACTGCCGTTCTTACCATGCTGACACAGAAAGAGCAGCACTGAAAGTCAAAATCAAAATAGAAACCAATTGAAACACTGAATTGAACATTTAAAATCATTGAAGTTAAATTCTAAATCAATACTTACAAATGATACAACTTAGCTTTTGCACCAGCATGTTGAATGTGTGAACAGAAGGAAAACTCTAGAATTCTCTTAAGACTCATGTGCACATGGTATTTATAATAAAGACAGATCCGTTATCATCTGTAAATAACAGATAACAAATCTTTTGTTGATTGTTAACTTGGTCGATTGTACATTGCAAATGTTTTATGATTCTATATCTCATTTTACTGCCTTATTGTTCAATCACCTATAAGACCCAACTGAGACCCCTGACAATTTTCATAGAAGTTGTAACTGTTATGGTATTGTATGATTTTGTGCATTCACATTCCCAGAACTTCTCAATACCATGATCTGTGGTCATCCCAGGCAAAGTGTTTCTCAGTCCAGATTCTGGAGTTACACCAACACAGTTCTATCATGACAACTCCAAGAGATCAGGATGATAATGGACAAGGCAATGGTAATGTATTTGGTCTCAGCAGAATAGATCTGCATGTTGCTGGAATGAAGGGAGTCACAATGTGGCAGGGAGTCATTTTTCCAGCATCATTTTTCCAGCTTGTTATAATAAATGTAAGAATTATTTCCATATCTTGTGCCTTTTTATCAGTAGATAGTTTTGTGATCTTTGGTTGGTCATAATCCTGAAGGGTTTTCTGAACCAGGAAATCTCAAACATTATGTCCTTTATATTGCTCTTGAGTGTTATTTATCTGCATGTTTTGATCATACATTGGACATTTACTGTTTTAGCATGATTACAAATGCAATAACAAAAATGCCTGCTGCATCTGATAAGATCAATGAACTGCCCAAATTACAATTGAGAAGACAGTATAAGCGTCTATCAGTGTTTTATATACTTCTCTATACATATTATACTTATTTCCCTATAAAAGACATGTTTCTTATCTCTCTAAACAATATATTATATATAGTAACATTTGTGCATGTCATTATTGTTCAAAGGACATCAGTGTGTGAAGGAGGGGAGGCAGATTTCATTTCAACTGCAATTTATTTGTATGAAGCTTTTTGCAATAAACAGTTCTGAAGCAGATTTAAAGAAAAGAGAAACAGAAATAGCAGTGCTAAAGAAAAGGATGTGCTTCTGTTCTTCCAGGCTGTTTCCTCACCGACTCATGCACTGTGACTTTGAGACAGAAATCAAGCATTGCAGCATTGTAAAAAATGACTGTGATTTTAATGGTAAAAAACTGTGAAAATGCTACAGTAAAAACCTGTTAAATAGTTAACGGTAAGTTCCTGTCAAATTTACAGGGAAAAAACGTAAACTGATGTTCCCAGAATTTGTTTGAATTTGATGTTTTTTTCTTTGAAATAACTACATTTCTTCTTAGTTTTTTTCTTATCAGTTATGTTTATTAGGGTTGTATGTTACATCTAATGTTGTTAAATTAATGTTTATTGCATATTTCAGTTTAATGAGTCTCACCATGATGCTGTTTAGTGAATGACACTGTGCACCTTCTATATATGTTATTATTTAAAAGCTGCTTGTGATAGGCTTTGGTTCATCATGTGACTTTCTCATCACCACCTGCACTTGGTGGTTATCAGTGTATTTCAAAGGTACAAAACAGATTTCAGTACTTTATCAGGTTGGTATATTAACATTATATCGTTAATGAAATTACGGTATTTAACTGTAAATTTAAGTTAAAACCTAAAATGTTGTAACTGTATTTTTTACGGTAGAATTCTGGCAACCACAGCTGCCGGGTTTTTTACCGCAAATTTTACTGATTTTTTTTACAGTGTAGTTTTCATTGAGATCTCAATTTATACAATATTATACAATTATACAATCAATAGTCAAAGTATACAATAAACCAACTTTATAAAGGTGTTGAAAATCAATCCAACCCTCAGAGAAAATAGTCAAAACTGATCAAAACTGTTTAATTTAATTCCTACTGCTCTAATTTGTAAATAGAAAAATAAATAAACATCAATAATAAGAATAGTTTTTTACTCATAAACTCACACACAGGAGTACGTCACTTCCAGGTACTTATAGACATGGCGACACGGATCAGAGAACACTGAATTTGAAGCGTCTAGATCACAAGTCCTCTTTCCATTGCACCTTACAAAGAAAAAAATATTATTGCATTTTTTTAATTTATTTTTTCTAATATTGTATGATTCTGAAGTGATTATGGTTTCTGCTGTACCTGGAACGCATACTGGAAGTCTGAGTAAAGTAACAGTCTGATCTAGTTACAAAATTATCAGGGCAGGTTCCCAGATCCCGTCGTCCATAATTGGCATGATGAACAGCAATAACACCCTTCTTCCCTGAAACAGAAAAACTAATGTTGATGATGATAATTTCATGAGTGATGGCTAACCATCACATGTAAAATATCTTTTACAAGAACATATTGTTTTTGTACTTCAAAATTTCACATTTCATCAAATACGTGCTGTTTCTTTGTGAAATACTAGCTATTTCTGAGCGAACATTATTACAAAACTTTGTAAGTGTGTTGGTTACATTGGTGACAACTGCTTTTCACGGCTGAACTGACACCTGGGGATTAAACATATGCTTATTAAAAGAACTTTGAGATGATTCTTACCACAGGAAATGACACTTTTGGTACCTTCACAAGTTATGCTTTGTTCTAGAATTATTTAGGTGGAAAATAGGAACAAGGGTCATTAATATTAGCAGAAGGATTTACCAAGATTGTTAAGATTACTTCAAAATACAGGTTGAAAATTATGTGAATCAAACCATTGACTTACTCAGTGGGCGACACTCATAAGACACTTGCAGAAATTTATAAGTCCAAGGACAAGGATCAGAGAAAACGGAGTTCACTGCAGAAACAGAACAGCTCTTTCTTCCATTACACCTGATTCATGAACAGACAATGACAAGTACTTAAAAATGAAGATACGAAAGGTTACGGTTTTTCATGCTCTTGCAAAGTCATCATATTTTCTCTGCTATCAGTTAATCCTACCTAACAGTCATCGTACGGAGGGATGTTTCTTCGAAGCAGTGAACATTTGAGAGCTGCGCAGGTGGTCTTCCAGTAGAGCATGTTCTGCGATCAGTCCGTCCATAGTTGGCATTAAGGACATGTATGTATCCCGAGTCTGACACACGTAAGAAGACTATGAGAATCATTAAGTTTAAAAACACTGTATGTGAGTCTAGATTACTTACCACAACTGAGGTATGCAGACCCTCCTTCACAAATCAGTGATTTCTTATGACTTGCAGAGAGGAAACATGCTGTTTGGTGAGAAAAGTAAAATGACTTTAAATAAATCATGACATTTTGTCCTGTACTGAAAAGTGTGGCTTATTTGGATTGAACTGCTTTGAACATTAATCTTACCATGTTGACACAGCAACAGCAGCACTGTAAAATCAAACAGAAACAAATCCTGAAAATACTGAATCTAAAAAATCTAAATCAAAGTGGAAAAAACAATACTTACAAGTGATCCCGCTAAGCTTTTGCACCATCATGGTAGATTGGTACGTGAACAAAAATGAAAATCTTGTTTTCCTATGAAAAGTTACATGATGGTATTTATAACAAACCCAGTAGAAGTATCACCACCTGTTGACAATAGATAACAAAAGAGGAAATTACAGTTACACTTCATAATCTTGATTTAAATGTTGAAATCATAACAGGGTTCCTACATTTCTTGAAAGTACCTGAAGCTGGTGTTCATAAAATAATGGGAACCTTGTCATAAAAAACACTTTTTGACATGGATGCGCTATAGGGAAAATCTTAACCCCTTACAAAAACCATACATTAAACATCCAGGTGGAATTAATTACTTACATTTACATTTACATTTAGTCATTTTGCAGACGCTTTTATCCAAAGCGACTTACAATTGGGGAATACATAAAGCGATTCATCTTGAAGAGGCAATCAAACAGACGAAGTGCTTGCAACACCAAGTCTCAGGCATTGTTCAAATAAGTACAAACTACCAAAGGAAGGAATAAGTAAAGAGAAAGATTTTTTTTTTTTTTTTTTAAAGTTTAGGATGAAGTCAAGTGCTGTCGAAAGAGATGAGTATTCAGTTGTTGCTTGAAGATTGACAGGGATCCAGCATTCCGGATAGGGGTGGGAAGATCATTCCACCAGCCAGGAATGGTGAACGAGAATGTTCTGGAGAGTGATTTTGAGCCTCTCTGTGACGGTATCACGAGGCGTTGCTCACTAGCAGATCTCAGATTTCTGGAGGGGATGTAGATTCTTAATAGAGAGTGCAAGTAAGCGGGTGCTGAGCCTGTGGTTGTTCTATATGCAAGCATCAGTGTCTTGAACTTGATGCGAGCCGCGACCGGTAGCCAGTGCAAGGAGATAAAGAGAGGTGTAACATGGCCTCTTTTGGGCTCGTTGAAGACCAGTCGTGCCGCTGCATTCTGAATCATTTGTAGAGGTTTGACTGTGTTTGACGGAAGTCCAGCCAGAAGAGCATTGCAGTAGTCCAGCCTAGAAATGACAAGGGCCTGGACAAGAAGTTGTGCAGCATGCTCTGTCAGAAAGGGCCTGATCTTTCTGATGTTGTATAGTGCAAACCTGCAAGATTGAGCAGTCTTTGCAATGTGGTCTTTGAAGGTCAGCTGATCATCAAAGATTACACCAAGATTTCTGACCGAAGTTGATGGGGTTATTGTTGATGAACCTAACTGGATCGTGAAGTCATGCTGTAGAGTCGGAGTGGCAGGGAAGACAAGAAGTTCAGTCTTTGCCAGGTTGAGCTGCAGGTGATGTTCTTTCATCCATGCCGAGATGTCCGCCAGGCAGCCTGAGATCTGTGCAGCTACCATTGGATCACCTGGTTGAAAAGAGAGATAGAGCTGTGTGTCATCAGCGTAGCAATGGTAGGAGAATCCATGTGCCTGTATGATGGGACCCAGTGATGTAGTGTATGTGGAGAAGAGGAGGGGTCCAAGAACCGATCCCTGAGGAACCCCAATGACCAGTGTATGTGCTTTGGATACCTCCCCTCCCCAGGCCACCCTGAAAGACCTACCAGTGAGATAGGATTCAAACCAGCGAAGTGGAATGCCAGTGATGCCCAGTGATGAGAGGGTGGAGAGGAGTATCTGATGATTGACAGTGTCAAAAGCAGCAGATAGATCCAGCAGAATGAGGACTGATGATTTGGAATGGGCTTTTGCAATTCGCAGGGCTTCAGTGACAAAGAGTAGCGCAGTCTTGGTTGAGTAGCCACTCCTGAAACCTGACTGTTTAGCGTCCAGTTTGTCGTTCTGTGAAAGAAACAGTGAGACCTGGTTGAAGACAACTCGTTCAAGTGTTTTCGCTATGAACGGAAGGAGAGAGACAGGTCTGTAGTTTTCTATAAGAGAAGTGTTTAATGTAGGTTTTTTGAGCAGTGGTGTTACCCGAGCCTGCTTGAACGCCGTGGGGAAGATGCCTGTGAGGAGGGATGTGTTGATGATGTGTGTAAGTGCCGGTAAGAGTGTGGGTGAGATTGCTTGGAGAAGGTGTGAGGGGATTGGGTCAAGAGGACATGTTGTAGGATGGTTGGAGAGGAGAAGCTTGGATACTTCAGCCTCAGTGAGGGGACAGAAAGAGAAGATGGGAGTTTTAGCAGTGGATGTGGTAGGTTGAGGGTCCTGTGTGCGTGGAGGTGAAAACTGATCACTGATCGATCTAGTTTTGTCTGTAAAAAAAAGTCAGCTATAATAGAAGTGGTGGGAGGAGGTGGAGGGGGACAGAGGAGGGAATTAAATGTTCTGAAGAGATTACGCATGTCTGGAGCGCTGTCGATCTTGTTGTGGAAATGTGAGGATTTGGCAGTGTGGACTTTAGCAGAGAAGGATGTGAGCAAAGACTGGTACCTACTGAGGTCCGACAGATCGTTTGATTTGCGCCGGTTTCTCTCTGCCGCTCTGAGTGTAGTCCGATGTTCACGAAGAACCTCGGATAACCAGGGGTTGGAAGGAGCAGCCCGTGCTGGCCTAGAGGAGAGAGGACAAATGTCGTCTAGACAAGAGGTTAAGGTAGAGCATAAAGTCTCAGTAGCTGCATTCACATCCAGAGATGAGAAATGGGTGGGTGATGGAAGAGAGGAGGATACTACAGAGGAGAGATGGGAGGGAGAAAGGGAAAGGGATACTTGATGAACAGCATATTCTCATTTATGCTGACATATACGGTTGTGGAAGACAGGTTCACTGAGTTGCGTTATCTTTTGGTAAATGTTAAAATATGATAAGATTGGCAGACATCTTCCTCTGAAATCTCCTCTGAAAGGATGAGATCATATTCATACTTTGACCACAGATGTTTCTTCATGTAGCGGATTGTTTCAGACAAAGTTACTTCTAGTTTTTGCAAACAATATGTTTTAATCTGAATTTTATATCTAAGCGATTGCACTTGCTACTGTACAAACTGCGTGCAAATTTGCATCATTGGTTGTTCATGTATCTACAGCCACAAAAAATTGTGTGAATGTCACTTTACATTTATTTGAAACAAATAGGCTACAGCACTTTTTAAGCAAAACAATTCACAAAACATTTGTTAGGTTTTAAATGATAAAACTATTTATATATTATTCAAAATTTATGTTGGAGCACGTGTGTGAACTGGACTTTATGCACCCACTAAAATCACCTGATATCTCCAGATGTAACATCATGTGTATGGATTTATATGTTGTTATTTAATGCCATGACTTTCATTGAAGTGTGACTTAACTTTGCTTTCTGGAGAAACTGCAAATAGGCTACATAGGCCTGTTGCCTCACTAGTTCTCTGTTCCTGACACGCTATTTATGAGGCATTGTTTGCTTTACTATACTGTATTTTACCAATGTTGAATTAACTAATTCAATAATTAACTGATCATGTTTACATGCATTTCATTCCCCCTCTATCTAATCGCATGATTTCAGAGCGATCAAGATGAGACTGTGCAGCACATGCAAACTGTGTAACTACATTATTTATTTTAACATGATCTTCAAGGTGTATTTTTCTGTTCAGGAACCGTTTTAGTGCACAAAATTCATTTTTATTGTGCTTTTTACAAGACAAATTGTTACAAAACTGCTTTAAAAGAAATAAAAATTAAAATAAAGACAACTCTTGTGTTTTGTATAGATTATTCTACAAGAATTTGAGTTGTCCTCTCACCAGATCTCCTGATTGTTCTCGATGAGGTTTGGTGGAGCTGAGTTTCCTTTCAGTGTAGATGGCATTTTATTTTTTTTCATACAGTTTGATGTTCAGCAACTATGGAGTCAATTTAATGCCGAATATATATGCAAAAGAAAATAAAGTTTTGCAAAAGAAAATAAGTTTTGCAAAGAAAAATAAAGAATTGCAAAAGAAAATGAAGTATTGCAAAAAGAAAATAAGTTTTGCAAAAAGAAAATAAGTTTTGCAAATAAAAATAAAGAATTGCAAAATAGATAAATAAAACAGAGCAAAAGCAATGATTTTGCAATACATATTTTCCATGGCCATATCTACTAATTTATTTGCAATGCAGCTTTTATTTTGCGTTTCAGTCAAGTTTGAGCTTGCCATACCGTTTTCCCTTTGCGCTTCACGTTTCTGCGCGTCTCACTTTGTGGCGCTGTTTTGACATGGGGGTGGAGTCAGGGAACGGGGGCGTGTCCAACAGGCCTGGGCATGCCTCCCTGGAAGTGACGTCATCGGCCCGAGACGCAGATCACAGCTGATCCAGGCACCGTCAGTGAGCAGAGGCATGGGGGCGGATCGTTTCCTTTTATTCACTAGCTTTAAAACATGCATGTTTTCATTTTATTAACAAATGTATATGTGTATTAGCAGCATTTGCTCAAGTTAAAGAAGTTGTTAATATGAACATCTGCTGTTTATTTCTCTCAATGTGTGCACACTTTTATAGCATTAAAATGTGTATTGTTTCATCTGGTTAACTAAATGTGCATTAATAGTGCTTGTTTAAAATCTCTTAACCTGTGCACAGCGCTCTTTGTTTACATTAGTTCAGAGTTACTGCTAGTTTTAATGTAAAAGAATGCAATTAACTTCATAAACTATACATCATTAAAAAGGTCTAAGACTCAAGCTTCATATCCATCTCGACTTCGTTTTTCATTTACATAACTCCTGGCATAAATTAAGAAATGACTGGCACTGGAAGTTTAAAAAAAGATTAAAAAGTATTGTCGGTTTAGTTTTGTCGTGGCCACGAGATATTAAGTCGTGGGAACATGATAATACTGTATGTAGTGGCCATGAGTTTAATCATGCATAAACAAACCCGCGTGACCATAGCAACCTGGGATTATCAGAGACTGATCAAATATATTTATCCATCCCACAGTCCGTTGATCGTGTCTTTTTATTTAATATATGTGTATATTAGGCTATTATTATTATTATTATTATTATTATTATACAGCCCTGAACGTTAAGAGATCGAAATGAAGGGAAAATAAATCAAATATATAACAACGAATATAAAAATATTACCAATACTAATAAAATACATGGAATTACAAGACTTGTGGGATGGATAAAAATGTTTTCTTGTCGGCCTATTTTATTATACTTTATGTAACATTTATTCATAATAAACTTAATTCGAATGTTGTCTACATCGCGATACAGTCCTACACAGCAGTACGTAGCCTATGGTTAACACTTCAACCACCAGAGGTCGCTGTATACCTAAAAGCGCCAGCGGGTCACATTTACCCATGCCATGACTACTGTTTTGATATGGCTAAAAACGTAGTATGTCACTGTATTATGCCACTGTCTTCACAATGTCTAGAGTCTAAAATTATTATGTTTAGTCATCAGCTATGTTTTTGTCCTGTTGTTTTAAGTTCACAGCTATTTTTAAGCAGGTTACACTAATCACTTTTCTTAATGATGAATATAAACCAGTCTGCAATGACAACGAGAATTATGAGGAAATAAATACATATTTGGGTGTTGTAATATTATAGCTAATAAAATGTTTCAAGATAACCCATGTTATTTAAATGACTAAAACACCCTAAATAGACTATTATAAGCAATACTAATTCACCACATTGAAAAGGATGTACAATGACAGACTCAAGTGCACAGTTTCACCTAATTAATGAATTTGTTTAGTTATATAATTTATCATTTGAATAAGAGAACAACACCAATAAACTTGGGGTAATCATAAAAATTGTTTTATTCATTACATCATAATTCAGAATTTTTTTTTTTTTTCAGGAATAAATAAGCAACACAGTAGTGAACCATAAACGATAAAAAATTGCAAACACAAATTAATATTTAATCCAAAGTTTGAACATTTATGAGTAGAGGAATAAACATCTAAAACATCTTCATTTGAACGTGATGACAGGAATTATGTGTAAATTTGTCCTGATGGCGCTTATAGGTATAAATGCCCCATTTTTGTTCTGGTTTTATCTAAACAATTTTTTAACAATAAACAGGGATTGTAAATAACACAATTTTAGTAAAAGTCAATGACTGTAAGACTTGGATATTTTTAATTGTAAATATATTATGTAGCATATTTGAAAAACAGCCATGGGTAAAATTACCCCGTGGTGGTGTTAATATAATAATTTAATAATGTATTTTTTGTATAATTTCTTAATTAAAAATAAAATATTAATAAATACATCTCTGATAATCCCAGGTTGCTATGGTCACGCTGGTTTGTTTACCCATTAATATCTCGTGGCCACGAGAAATTTAAACCAAAAGACTCAAGCTTCATTTTTTTAAACTTCCAGTGACAGTCATTTCTTAATTTATGCCAGGAGTTATGTAAATGAAAACGAAGTCGAGATGGATATGAAGCTTGAGTCTTAGACCTTTTAATGATGTATAGTTTGTGAAGTTTTACATTAAAACTAGCAGTAACTCTGAACTAATGTAAACAAAGAGCGCTGTGCACAGGTTAAGAGATTTTAAACAAGCACTATTAATGCACATTTAGTTAACCAGATGAAACAATACACATTTTAATGCTATAAAAGTGTGCACACATTGAGAGAAATAAACAGCAGATGTTCATATTAACAACTTCTTTAACTTGAGCAAACGCTGCTAATACACATATACATTTGTTAATAAAATGAAAACATGCATGTTTTAAAGCTAGTGAATAAAAGGAAACGATCCGCCCCCATGCCTCTGCTCAATGACGGTGCCTGGATCAGCTGTGATCTGCGTCTCGGGCCGATGACGTCACTTCCAGGGAGGCATGCCCAGGCCTGTTAGACACGCCCCGTTCCTGACTCCACCCCATGTCAAAACAGCGCCACAAAGTGAGACGCGCAGAAACGTGAAGCGCAAAGGGAAAACGGTATGGCAAGCTCAAACTTGACTGAAACGCAAAATAAAAGCTGCATTGCAAATAAATTAGTAGATATGGCCATGGAAAATATGTATTGCAAAATCATTGCTTTTGCTCTGTTTTATTTATCTATTTTGCAATTCTTTATTTTTATTTGCAAAACTTATTTTCTTTTTGCAAAACTTATTTTCTTTTGCAATACTTCATTTTCTTTTGCAAAACTTATTTTCTTTTGCAATTCTTTATTTTTCTTTGCAAAACTTATTTTCTTTTGCAAAACTTTATTTTCTTTTGCATATATATTCGGCATTAAATTGACTCCATAAGCAACAGTATAGTTACATACATTTATGCAGATATAAGTGTGTCTAACAGATTTAACAGGCAGACAGCCTGAGACAGCCTTTTTTTTGTATTGTGACATTTATGATAGCCCATTTCTAATGCATGTAGTGTCTGAACATTTCCATTTTTGAGACGTTTTACTACCCATTATTCTCATTTGTTGACACATGATCATTAAAGCTTCCCTAATAAATGTGTAAACTGTGAAATTACAGGTTTGTTATGCTCTTAAGTTCCATTCTAAACCCCGTGTTGTAATTTCTTGCTTTTTTACATAGACTCTGCATTTAAACAAATCACCAAGGAGGGAATTAATATCTCAGACCAAAAACAAGATTAGCAGCAACTATATCTATATCTTTATAACTTTTTTCCATTCTAATTTGTACATAGAAAAATAAATAAACATCAATAATAAGAATAAATGTTTGTTTTTTTATCACAAACCCATACGCAGGTAAGGCAAGACCTCTTTCCATTGCACCTTACAAAGAAAAAAATCTCATTGCATTTTCAATTTTGTTAATTTTACATTGTATGATTCTTAAGTGATTCTAGTCTAAATAGATGTGTCTGCTGTACCTGGAGCACACACTGGCAGTCTGAGGAAAGTTGGTCATTTTTGAGGTCAGGTTCCAAGATCTCGTCGTCCATAATTGGCATGATAAACAGAAATAACACCATTATCCTCTGAAACACAAAAACTGACATTGATGATGGTAATTTTACAAGTGATGGCTAATTATGGCATGTAAAATATGATACTGTTTCAGTCTTTGTACATCAAAATTTCAAATTTCATTAAATGTGTTACTTGCTGTTTCTTTGTAATTATTTGTAAAATTTACTGGCAATTTCTGAGTGAAAAAATACATTTTTAATGTGCTGGTTATTCGTGTTCATATACTTTGACCACAGATCATTCTTCATCTAGCGGTTGGTTTCCTTTAGTTTTTGCAAACAATGTTTTAATCTGAATTTTATATCTAAGCGATTGCACTTTAACTGCACAAATGTTGTAACACTTGCAAAGTAGTTGTTAATGTATCTACAACCACACTTAAAAATGTGTTAATGTCACTGATTAGAAATTAAACCAAGTGACATGTATTTTAAAGAAATAGTCTTTGTAAGCAAAACAATTCACAAAAAAATGGGGGTTGTTAGGTTTTAAATGATACAACTATATATTATATATATTGTTCAAAAATTTATGCTGGGACATGTACAGTATACACCTGTGTGAACTGGAGGAGAACAGACTTTACACATCCACTAAAATCACCTGACATCTCCAGACGTAACATCATGTGTTTGGATTTAAATTGTTATTTAATGCAATCACTTTCATTCATTTGAAGTGTGGCTTAAATTTACAAATTCTTTCTGGAGAAACTGCAAATACTATAGGCCTGTTACCTCGCTAGTACCTGTTACGGGGATCTCTTGAAGTGGATTCCAGGCTGTCCATGAAACTTAAGTCAGATAGAATTGTTTTAGTGCACAAAATGAATTTTTATTGTGCTTTTTACAAGACAAATTGTTACAAAACTTTAAAAGAAATAAAAATAAAGGCAACTCTTGTGTTTTGTAGATTATTCTACAAAAATTTGAGTTGTCCTCTCACCAGATCTCTTGATTGTTATTTGATTTAATTGCAATGCATCTTATAAAAGGTAAAAAACAAAGATTATCATTTGTTATCATCTACTTAGCATGTCTGAAATGAAATAATTTTATGATTAATAATCAACTTCAAAATGTACATGTTTAGCAACCCATTCTCACTCCCAAGGCGTCAAAAACTGAAGCATGGTCAAACGCCTTTCGCGTCACTATGAAGACGCCAAAAGTGCCCCTAGGCGTCAGTATATGACAAAATAGGATCTCCATTGCTTTCAATTGCTTGCTTTATGCGTCAGGTCAAGACGCTTATGACAACACGTTATCCTCCGTTGTTTTCAGTTGTTTGTCTTAGTTTAATGGTTTGCATGCATTTGTAAAAAAATTATAAATCATTTTATATACATTTATACTTTTATTGGAGCACCTAACCCGACCCCTACCCTAAACCTACCCACTTCTGAACAACATAAAACACGTAACAGGCAAATATAAGTGCAGTCACAGGTATTTATTGCAAAAACTGACCATAAACAAGCAGTATAAAAGCATTACAAACAAGTCATGTTGCATTCCAAGTCTTCTGAAGCCATACGAAGTCTTTGTGAGAAGAAGAGAGCAAAACAAGGTTTTAATCGCTGAAAATGATCCCGCTCTTGTTAACGCGCTCGCATCTCATTCAAAAGATACTCCAGTCCAGTAGCATGACGCAATTGGTCACGAGACACAGAAGAGCCAATAGCCTGTCAGAACAGCATGACGCAATCGGTCACGAGACACACAAGAACCAATAGTATTTCACAACCAAGGCTGACTTAAGGCTTCTTCTGGCGGCATTTTTTTAATTCGCGCACAGACTGCAGCACACAGGATTAACGGCGGACAGAGACGGCAATCGCGTTTATTCCGCTCACAAATCAAATGTTTTGCCTCGGAAGACTTGGAATATTCATATTTTTTAAATAAATTATGACTGTAGTTGTATCTGCCTGTTATATCTTGTGTTTTATTGACAAATGGTAGGTTTAGGGGCAGGGGTTGGGTTATGTGCTCACAAATGTGTAAATATTGTAATATAAATAAAACTGTTGTGGCTGTTTACATTGAAAAATCACACCCCAACATATATGCAATAATGGCAATGTTATTACCCAATATATAATTTAATTATGACGATAAAATTCCCATTTTGGCGTCGGCATATTGACGCTAAGGGTTTCCTATTTAAAGCAACGGAGGACCCTGCAAGTCGAAAAATGACGCTAAGGGGTACCTTGAGCGTCAAAAAGCGACGCCAAGTGGTCCTGACCAAGCTTCAATATGTGACGAGTTGGGTGTGAGAATGGGTTGATGTTTAGACACAGACATAATACACCTCCAGGTATTTACAAGTCCGAGCTCAAGGATCAGAGAAAACTGAGTTCACTGCAGGAAGAGAACAGCCCATCACACCTGGACAGACAATGACAAGTACTTGAGAAGAGCTTTATTATATTTTTCTTGCTCTTGTAAAATTATGCATAAAATTAGATTTGTTTGTTAATCGTGGACATTATATGGAGGGATGTTCCTTGAAAGCAGAGAGTATTTGTGGTATGATCAGCTGATATCCTACGAGTGCATGTTGTGCGATCAGCTCGTCCGTGGTTGGCTTTAGTCACCTTTATTAATCCCAAAGCTGACACATGTAAATAATAATAATAATAAATCGATTAATTAATTTAAAAATATCATGAGAATTGTGGTCAAGTTTGGGGTCAAGGCTCAATGTCTCCTTCTGATCCTGATCTGTCCTATATGGGCACAAAAATATAACTTAGAAATGACCGAATTACTCACTACAGCAGAGGCACACAGATTTTCCTTCACAGGCCACTGTTCTTTGCTTCTACTCCTGCAAGGAGGAAACATGCAAGAACATAATCAAATTAATTAGGCTAATTTTGTTAAGTACTTGAAAATGTTTTTTATTTAATGATGCTATTCTTACCAGGTTGACACAGAAAGAGCAGCACTGAAAGTCAAAATTAATAGAAACCCATTGAAACACTGATTATAACATTTAAAATCATTGAAGTTAAATTCTAAATCAATACTTACAAATGATACAACATTTGCACCAGCATGTTGAATGTGTGAACAGAAGGAAAACTCAAGAATCCTTTTTAGAAGACACTTTCACATGGTATTTATAATAAAGACAGATCACGTTATCATCTGTAAATAACATTTACATTTAGTCATTTAGCAGACGCTTTTATCCAAAGCGACTTACAAATCAGGACAATGGAAGCAATCAAAATCAACAAAAGAGCAATGAATGCAAGTCTCAGTTAGCTTAACGCAGTACACGTAGCTAGTTTTTTTATTATTATATAATAAATAAAAAGAAAACAGATAGAATAGAAAAAGAATAGAGCAATCTAGTGTTAGAGGCCTTTTTTGCTTTTGTTAATTGTTTAATAAATAAAAAGAAAACAATAAAAAGAATGCAAAAAGGTTAGAAAATCTAGTGTTAGTTTTTTTTTTTTTTTTTAATAAAACAAGCAGCAAATGAATAGAGTGCAAGTCTAAAAGGGACAAGTTTTTTTTTTTTTTTTTTAAAGAATAGAATTAGAATAGAGAGTGCTAGAGTTAGAGGGTCAAATAAAGATGGAAGAGATGTGTTTTTAGCCGATTCTGCTCAGATTGAGTTGGGCAGGTCACTCCACCAGGAGGGAACATTTCATTTAAAAGTCCGTGAAAGTGATTTTGTGCCTCTTTGGGATGCCACAATAAAGCAAAGTTCACTTGCAGAACGCAAGCTTCCAGAGGCACATAAATAGCGTAGAATAAATTATTTGCTGATTGATAACTTGGCTGATTGTACATTGCAAATGTTTTATGATTCAATATTAGCCCATTTTGATTATATGTCAATCACCTTTAAGACCCAACTGAGACTCTGAGACAATTTCTGGAGAAGTAATCTTGCAGGGAGTCCTTTTTCGTGTATCATCTCTGTCTCTTTATAATAAATGTAAGAGTTAGTTCTATATCCTGGGCCTTTTTTATCAGTATTGGTTTGTGATCTTTGGTTGGTCATAATCCTGAAGTGTTTTATGAACCAGGAAATCTTAAATATTATGTCCTTTATATTGCTCTTGAGTGTTGAGCATTCCTGATTATTTATCAACATTGGACATTTACTGTTTTAGCATGATTATAAATGCAATAACAAAAATGTATGCTGCATCTGATAAGATCAATGAACTGCCCAAATTACAACTGCAAAGAAAGTATAAGATTCTATAAGTGTTTTATATAGGCTACTTCTTTACATTAACTGGCCATCTTTTTCTTATTCTAATCAATAATATATAATATATAGTAACATTTGTTTCAAGTAAATTCTACTTTAAAGCTGTGGCATGTCATTATTGTTCAAAGGACATCAGTGTGTGAAGGAGGGGGGGCAGATTATATAGTGCATAGTGCTTTTTGCAATAAACATGGTTTCAAAGAAGCTTTTTCAAAGAAAAGAGAAACAGAAATAGCAGTGCTAAAGAAAAGGATGTGCTTCTTTCCTCACCGACTCATGCAGATCATGCTCTGTGACACTGAGACAGAAATCAAACACTGCAGCATTATAGTTTTCATTGAGATCTCAGTATAGTCAAAGTATACAATAGGCTAAACCAACTTTATAAAGGTGTTGAAAATCAATACAACCCTCAGAGAAAATAATGGCTTGTCAAAACTTACTTGCTTATTTATGAGGGCAGGCTCCATGATCCCGTCATCCATAGTTGGCATGATAAACAGCAATAATATCATTCTCAGAAACAGAAAAACTGACGTATTCATGTTTAAAAAATTATGTTGGGACATGTGTACACACCTGTGTGAACTGGAGGAGAACATACTTTATACATCAACATCATGTGTTTGGATTTATATGTTGTTATTTAATGCCATGCCTTTTCATTGAAGTGTGACTTAACTTTCCAAATGCTTTCTGGAGAAACTGTAAACAGGCCTGTGACTAGTTCTTTTTCTGGCTGTTTTCCTGACACGCTATTTATGAGGCAATACATTTGCTTTACTATAGCCTACTTACTAACGTTTTAGTTAAAATAATAGGCTAATAATAGGCTAATAATAAATTGAATAATGAATTCATTGTTTGATTGTAACGCTTTTTACACAACTTCTGAATACATCGGAATTCCATTTGATCCACATCATCAGCATTCGTTTGCACCTGGATACCATGGTAACCGGTAAACATCAGGACGCTATGATGACACGGGGCGCAGGTAATTTATCCATAAGCGGAATAAACTGCATCGTTTGCCTTCAAAAATGAATTTTATTATTTGCTTGTATCAACTTTCTAGCTCCACGGGTCGCCTTCGGCAGCTGCCAGAAACGTATGATGTTTCCAACGCACTTTGCGCCTGATCGCATGGGCAATGAAATGCTCGCGCTCTACAGCTCCAAAGACCTAGGACCCGGATGTTACGACAACCACACGGTGAGTATACAGGAAGGCACAGCAGTTAATAACTTATAAGTTATGGAACGTGTTATTCTTTTCACCTAACTTAGCAGTTCCCAGGTGGCCAGTCTTACATACGGGCTCCAACACAGACCTGAGAGTAAGAGGGGATATGTGTTAGGAGCGCGCACTGCACCACGCTTTCTGCCTCCAGTTAAGGTATAGTTCATTCATTTCTAAGTAACATCACAAACATTTAATTTGTTTTAATTTAATATCATTTAAATGCATCGCCTGTTTTTATAGACGGCCACCCCTTCACCACAGAAATACCAGCCGGACTGGACTCGGTCTGAAGTGTGTCCTCCTGGAAATGCACCATTCAATAGTACCACTGCAAGATTCAGACATTCAAATACAGACTCCAGCCCTGGGTTTGATTATTTTTTTATCATTTGACTATGACTGTATCTGGTAATAAATGTCTTCTGCTAATAAAAAGCAACTTTTTAGCTGCAGGGCCCACATTGTCCTTAAAAATAATTGAAGGCCAGGCCCCATGACTTTTGCGTTACTGGATAATGATTAGGGATAAGGATTTTTAAATATATTTTTACTCTCAATTTTGACCTTATAAAACAATGTAGTGCTTGGAATAACTAGGGGAAAAAGTATATTAATTATAAAAATGCTTATGGAGTTTTTAGATTTTATTCATTTGCATTCCCTGAGCCCTTGGTTGATAACCACTCATCTAGAATTATTTTATCCCATTATTATTCTAATTATATACTGGGTTGCAGCAAAGCACATCTAAAGCATTAAATAAAGAAAAATATGGGGTCCAAAATGCTTCTTTTTTGTATCTATTTAAAAATCATATTTTTCAGAATAACAATCCAAGTAAAAGTTGAACTGAAAAATCAGCACAAATTTCACAATGTCTTGGTATTTGGATTCTTTATCTTAAACCTGATGGTTACGCTTGCCAGCATGATTTGAGAATGATCCAAAGATCATCTATGTGCTTGAATATATGCAAGAGCATCCTAAAACTTTTAATTCCAGGTTTAAAATAAATGAATCGCAGATTTTCAATGTATATCCCTTTTTTAGTCCAGGGGCATATGTTCATGATACCGGCCAAAGCAAGGTGGTGTCGTGGCCTATGAAATTTGGCTCTCCAGACTGGTCAAATGTGCCATCACTGGAGAGAAGAGCACTGCGTACAGAGGTACAGATATTTCTGACATTCTTCAAATTACAATTCAAAGAAACAATAATGTTTTTCCTTAGCTTATATAATTTTTTTTTTCTTCATAATTTGTGTCCATGCAGCTCTACCATGACAAAGAGTTTAGGAAACAGAGGAACAGGGTGGCATATCTAAGCTTGTTTTACTGATGACACTAAAACTACCACAAGAAGTGTGACTGTCAATGCATACAAACATTAAAGCTATTTCATAACTTGTCCAATGTGAAACCGTATTTTTGAGGTACATTACTTAAAATTAAACTAAAGTAGTAGTGAGTAAACTAACAGGACATGAGGCACATTCATAATGGAGATGTTTACACTATCTGCACGTTCTGGTTTAATTTTCAACTTGTCTTTTTAAAACAATGCCTTAAAATAAACAATGAAAGACATTTATTACCATCATTTACAAATGAGTAACATACACACAAATCAAAAAAGAATGTCACGTTTCTAGTGTGTTGTTTAGAACTGTAAAAACTAAATGATATTTCAAGGGAAGGCTTATCAAAACAAACTACCAAAAATCAACTGTAAGCTGTGTAACCCTTTAGAGAAGTTGCCTGCTTGAATTCCATCTAATATTTTTCAGATGTACTGAACAGTCTGTCATTCTATAAGAATCAAACGTCAGTAACATGATGGACCAATGCGCGTTTCCAAATTGCAATTGTTGAAGACTGTTTCCTCATATGTTAGCTGTAACTTCGAGGGGCACAATGTAATTAGCACGTGCTAAGAAGTCATCATCCATCCTAATCTGCTGATGCAGAAGTAGCCGAGTCAATATATCAGTTTTCATTTTTTCCTTCTCACTTTGGGCTTTTTGACTGGCCGAAGATATGGGTTGTCAATCATGTTTTCCTCATTGGCCTTCCCTGCAGGCACAACACCACCAGGCGGCAGCACTACGTTCTCCTTATCTGCACTGTGGTCATCCTAGAAATGAAAAATAAAAAAAAATCATTATTATTATTAAAATAAGTAATTCTATTTTTTTTTAAAAGTTGTTAATAAAATACAAATATTTTTGCACACACACATAATAGACTTCAAAAAAAAAAAAAAAACACATGCAGGTATGTTTTTGCATAAACATTTTTACAAGAAAAACTGCTTCATGCTTGCCTGACTGATGCTACTGGGGTTGTTCTCTGTGTCTGTCTGGTCGTCCTGCTCGGATGAATCTGTCTCCTCCAGCGTCTGAAGCTCTAGTTCAGAGGGCAGCAGGGCACTCAGGTAAGGGATGGAGCTTGGCTTTGCTGCAATCACTTATTACACACAGACAGATGAATAACAAACACTAGAAAGTCAAAAGAGTAGTCAAAGTATAATAGGACACTGGCGGTATTTGGGACAGAAAAACTCACAAGGGAATGCACTGATGTCGTCCTTAAAAAGGCTTTGCGTCTCTCCTGTCTTGGCCATGAAGCGTGTGAGAGCACGTTCCACATCTCTTCTCTGTGATGCTGCCTTCTCTCTCACCACCTGGTAATCTGACACAGGCTCTCGAAAGGTCTAAAACACAGAAACGTGAGATATAATATTTTGAAACCGAATGTATGTTCTCAATGTTACTGGTTAAGCCAGTTTAACTCACTGGTGTTTTGATGTATGTATGAGGATCTGGGAATTCTGGGAAGTGGCTGGGGATGTATGTTGGATGAGTGCGCTTCTGTCCGGCCATGAGGGCTTTTGGGATGACTGGAGCATTTGTTATTGGAGCTGTTAAACACAGAAGAGTACATTTAAACAGTCATAACAGATAATATAGGACAAACAGATACATTGGTTAAAAAAAAAATGATAAACCTACGCGCAGTTATGACCATCCTTTGGGATCTTTTAGCGTACACTGGAAGAGTATCCACATTAAAACCTGCGATTGTGGAAAAAGTAAACCTCATTAAAATATCATTAACAGATAAACATGATTCAACCACATCCAGAAGTGAAATCTTTACTTCTTAAGATTAAATATATTGATAAAAGGGCAACCAACCCATTTCGACCAGTGTGATGACCACATCAGAGAGTGTAGGGGTGCTTCTAGCTGTATGCTCACAGGTTGCCTTCGCACAACGTCCAACCTCAGTTATATCTATCAAAATATAATCAGACTCTTAACACAGAAAACACATACAATAAAACATGTTTATTCTGTAATTGAAATAAAAAAACAGTTACATAAATATTACATTTATATAAACACACACACAGGTGACTTGCATGAGCTAAGGGAAGGACTCACAGCTCTGCATCATCTCAGTGAGTGTCTCCACGGCCGCTTTCTCAGCGCTCTCGAAGCCACACTCTGTCAGCAGAGAGCTGACCACCACCTGCAGCGTGCGTCTCCGAGCCAGCTGATAGTTCTCTGTAGGACTTGTGCTGGTCTTACTGCTCCCCGAGCGCTGCAATTATTCATCAAAAGAACAGAATATTAAACATTAGGATGTCCAACTGCAAAGACAGCATTTTTGGGCATCATAAGTGTGTTCAAACAGCATGACTGGGCATACAATGGCCAAAAAAATAGTTTTCAGGTAGGCAAGACCAGTTAGTTTGAGACTAACGTTAGACACTGAACTGTTTATAGATAGCTTCACTACATTTATTGTAAAGCTATTATATATTTACGCATAACATAATAAAAAGATTGATGTGTTTGCATATAAAACAGTGTCTATTTTTAAAATATATGACAATTCTGGCCTTAACTGTGCCTTATATTTAAACAAACTCATAAAGTTAGTGTTGTTTGGCTAAGCTAGCAGACTGTAGGTAACAGAAATGAAAGGAGATATTTACGCTTCCGGAGTTTAAAGATCCGCTCCCCATCACTACAGAGTCTGCCATTTTTTTTTAACTCTAGTGGTTTTTCCTCTGATGTTTAGCACTCGCAAATAAACTCATTGTGCGTTCTGCATTCCCTAATAACTGTATTGGGTGTTTTTATATTTGGTGAAAATGGCAACCCTATCAAATTTTCCAACAGGGCCACCGGAAGGTTGTTGTCTTCGGTGCGTTTCCAAAATAAAAGTCAAAAACCTCGCAGATTTATGCAGTTAAATAATAATAATAATAATAATAATAATAAAGTGAAACAAAAAGATTAGATTTTGTGTGCTATATTTGACGTAAAAATCGCTTTTAGCATGGCCTTTGACCATAATGAGAAGCGTTTCACCTGCATTCACGTTTAAAAAGCATGATGCCAAAATTGCTTATCGGAAATATTCTAAAGTGTCTTTATTTGAAAAAGATTTACAAATTTGCTTTATTGGTTTGTACAGAAGAGGGCATTATACACATGAACTACGTTTGTGGCCTACTTAAAATGTCAGACATTTTGTTTTATATAGAGATTTTTTAATCTCCTCCTGATGGATATAAAAAGAAAAACAATAAAACCATCCTTCAACATCTACTGTATAATTAAACACTTGGACTTGGCAGCACAGAAGAGCTTCTTTTAGGCATCTTTAAACACACTGTTTAATGCTTCTCAGAAATTCATGCATTTCCGCAGCCATTTTAACTGCATATCCTTATACTAGAGGCCAAGGTGTGTCAAAGCAGGCCTCGTTTTTAGTGCATTTCTATGTAGCATTATAGCTTTAATTTTGAGCAGGCACAGACCGGTCTTAACTCTGTACTCTAAATGTTTGTATAGACATATGCTTAATTTTAACCCAGTTAATATTTTTCCAAGATAGCATTCATACAGAGCAAAAATTGATATTTAGGCCACCTTAAAGTTTGAAAACCCTTTTAGCAGCAAGGTTTAGTTCACGGGCATTTATTGTGAAAGTTGGTGCAGCAGGCGGCCATCACGCTGGTGTCGCTATTTTCAACTGCCTCACCAGCTAAAGACTCACTCATCACGTCTATAATCGCAGCACAAGATTGTTGTCTTGGTTTCCCAGCCTCGATTCCTTACTGATGAGGGACTTTCGGCCCGACTGACGCAGGGAGATGGGGGTACTCAATATTTCAGACCAGGTGAGGGATATTAAAACCCCACGAGTGGCGAAAATCAAGCAGTTTGTTGTTCGCTCTCTGCGCTTGTATGCAGAGCCTGATATGTTAGCTAACTTAGCTCCCTGACGATGGATTCTGCCATTTCCCTTATTATTTTCGCATCAAAATTTGTGTTTTTGTCATGCATTTAGCTGTAAACGTCACGTTTTTACTTTATAATAAGGGTAGGGTTACCCCAAGAGGCGCGATAAAAATGAAAAATAACCCTTTTATCACGCCCAGACGTTAGCCTGCGTGCTAACCTAATGAGCTGGGTGTCAGCCAGCCGCATAGGAAAACATCTATTGTGTGTTTATGTTTTTAAAATGCACATGTTTATTAATCCATTTAACAAATACTCCGGTTTTTGTTAAGTGATCCTTTTATATAACAATACTGTATGCAAATTTATCATATCTACGTAGAGACAATTGCAGTGCATGTTGTTTTGTTGCAGCTTTCTTATGATACTCAGTGATCGTGATATTTGATTATAATCATACCGTTTATACACCTCACAATTGACACTTAATGTTATACACTGTAAGCAGAAGTTGCTCAAACGAAAGGTTTGAATTTGTTGTCATGTTTCATAGCATTATCATTACATCCACCCTTTTTTTCCACCTCCAGCTGCCTCTGGTCCAGGCCATATTTAACCGAAATGTGGATGAAGTGAAGTTATTTTTGCACAAGAAAGATGAAGTCAATGCACTGGTATGTTCCAAATGGCGCATTTTAGTGTGAGCCTGAATTATGTGTCTCATCTGCATATGTGATGTAATAACTATGGACAGATTGTCCGGGTGACTGTACATATGGGCTGTGTGGGCCTTTAATGAAAAATGCCAGTGTGGAAAGGAAATAAAAAATCTGTTAACTTTTTTTTCTTTTTTTTTCTACTTTCTTGTGTCAGGACCAAGAGCGCCGCACACCTCTTCATGCTGCTGCCTGGCTGGGGGACGTTCATATAATGGAGCTTCTCATCAGCGCTGGTATGATCTTAAACAGCAGTGCTGCCACCATATGCAGTAATGTTTTTAATCAGATCTGGTATCAAAAGCTGATTGGACGATACAGCATTCTAGCCTTGCTAAAATGCATAAAATAGTAAAATTTATGGCGTCACATCCATTCGCATAAGTTCAGTCTATATCAGGGTTTTCCAATTATAATTAACAAAATCAAATGTAGCAGTAAAATTAAAAAAAATAGGCAGCACAATTATTCAAAACAAAACTGAAATAGTGATCTTCTCAATTTGCAATTATCAAATCAAAGGCTTCAATGTCATGAAGCAAGTTACAAAGTCTGATTCACATCATGCAAACTACATTGCTCATTTACACGCATGCAGCTTTCAATACTGCTCTGTTAAGAGTAAATCCTGCTTCACACAAACTCCATCTCTGCACTAAAGTGTATTTGGAAACCAACGTACACTTTGTGTTCACATAATTTTCAGTGGACCGACGTTTACAGTATTTCACCAATATCCCACCAAAATGAACGGATTTGACATGTTAAAAGCTCAATGGTTTGACCGCTTGAAAGTGAAGAATTTAAGACAAATATTTGTATTGTAACTTTCCATTAGCAGTAGAATCTTTATTTTTGTCTGGATGTCTTGGCAGTAGCAATAGGAGACATTTTCATATTCAATGAGTCAGTTCAAGTTGCGGTATATGACCAAATAACCACAATATATATTTTTTTGACTAATTTGTGCAGCCCAATTTAAAATAAATTCAATGAAAACACTTACTGAAAAACATTAGATATTTTTATTTGTTTGCCATGTGACCATTAACTGATATTTGAGAACCATGAACGTGCTAATGTGTCGATTATATTATTGAAATATTTACTTTTGTATTTGTTTATTTATTGATTGATTTTTTTTTAATTATTATTATTATTAGGCAGAACTGCACCACTGGTCTATGTCACTACACAGCGCCTGCTAAACCTAAAGCGGTTGATTTTCAGCCCGAGGCAATTTAACATCTCATTTAATAAACCAAATCCAATTCTGTTTTTGTACTTTTCTTGGTTGCATTTTGGCTCAACCAAGAGCATGAATTTGTGACCTGTTTGGAAGCAATCATTATTTTTACAATTTGCTGACACTAATGGCACAGAAATTACACACTTCACCTTAGATTAATTTGCTAAGTGTTTTAAAAAATAAATTGTGTCCATAATGGTTTTATTATTTATTAACTATCATGTATAAGCATTTTGGTATGAGAGACATGCCTAACAACGCCCTTTAGCCACAAATGAATTCACAATGTGAAATGGCTAGTTTTACTTTATTGCTTAAGTATTAATCATTTATTAACTTCATTCTTTAAATCTGTTTTTCTTCCTTATTTTGGTTCACCTAACCACATAGGTGCGAATGTCAATGCAAAGGACCATGTGTGGCTAACACCATTGCACAGAGCAGCTGCTTCCAGAAACGAGGTAAACAGGCATATAAATCACACAGGCTCAAGTGGAGTGGAGGCTCAATCTGAGTAACAGCTTACTCATGCCATTGTTTAGCATTTGTAGCAATTTAATATGATTCATGCATTTTGTTTTTTTACCCAGAGGGCTGTGGGGCTGCTGCTAAGGAAGGGAGCTGACGTTACAGCGCGGGATAAGTTCTGGCAGACACCACTGCACATTGCAGCGGCCAACCGAGCCACGCGTTGTGTTGAGGCCCTGCTGCCCCATGTGACAAGCCTGAATATGGCCGACCGCACGGGCAGAGCGCCCTTGCATCACGCTGCTCAGAGTGGATACCAGGAGGTAGGGTGGATTTACTCCTCTAATGCACTCGGGTGAATTAAACAACAGGGTGGGCCACTTCAGCCCTCAACATCTTTGTTTTAACTCTCTACAAGATTGTGCAAGTGCAAATTGCCATTAGAGCGAGCACAGATACTTCCGTTTTGATGTAATATTTTGTACAACCTTTGCTGCACATTTTGTTGCCGTCACAGTAATTTAAATATTTTATAATATTTCTATTTCTATATTGAATATTTAAGAAAACTACACATTTTGTGCACAGTAATTTTAATGCTGTAATATTTCTATATTTTAATATTTAATATTAAGTATTTGAGAAAATACATTTTGTGCACACTCACAATAATGTTTTATAATATTTGTATATTTTTAATATTGAATATTAAACTTTTTAAATATAATTGTCAAGATTTACAAGATTGAATATGAATAATTTTTGTATTAAATCACACTGTAGATAAAATAGTTATAAATTTTTGATATCGATAAGTTGATATTGCTTTAAGTGCTTTAATATGGCACAATAAAAATATATTATTACAATAAAAAAAGCAAGTAACTTGGTACTGAAATACCAGTCCTTTTAACTTCCTTATTGCCAGTTTGATTTTACATCTCTACCTGTATAGGGTAAAAAATATGACTTTGCTTTTTTTTAAGTTCTCATGGGCGCCTCTAATGCACAGATGGTTTTAATAAATGGATACAATGTGACTTTGTGCTTTTGCTGCCAACTAGATGGTTAAATTGCTGCTGAACAAGGGAGCCAATCTGAGTGCCAGTGACAAGAAAGACAGGCAGCCCATTCATTGGGCAGCTTACCTTGGTAAGTGTATACTCGTATCTTTCTGAAGTGTTCTAGGTGTTTTCTGTAGCTAAATAGCAATTGATTGGTTTCATCGTCTTTAGCCACTTAGTGGTGATTCCTGGAAGTAGTAGTAATACTTACCTGTTTGGTTCTTTCAGGACATCTGGAGGTGGTTAAGCTGCTGGTGTCTCAAGGCTCGGATAAGAGCTGTAAGGATAAGCGAGGATACACCCCTCTCCACGCTGCTGCTGCCAGTGGCCACGTCGATGTGGTCAAGTACCTGTTACGCAATGGAGCCGAGGTCAGGGCCAGGGCTTGACATTAAGCTTTTTCACTTTTCTCCTCTTGATTTATTTTTTTGTCCAATGATTAAGTGTCTGGTTCCTAAATGATAGATTAAAAATATTGGCAATATGGGATAAGGCATCAGAAATATGAAGTCAACCGTGTTCAAACATGATGCATTTGGACAACATGACCTTTTCTAACCCAGATAAATGTTCCCCACCGGCTGTTCATCACTAGGCCATGGGTCAAAAATGATTGCAATGTAAAGTGTTTTTACACATGAATCATTTTTAAAAGAACAAATTTTAGGCCAAAAAGTGAATCCGATGTCCCTGGATTTGGTCTACTTAAGTGATGATCATTTGTTTCTGAAACCCACCTCATGGGAATATTTTATTATTGTCAATATAATATAATTTAATTTTTTTTTTTTTTGGCCAGGTATTTGAACGACTTGTCAATAATAAAGGATCAATATTAGTTATGTCATAGCCATGACCCATGATTTTGTACTTGCAAGATGATGGCAAAAGTCTGTAGTGCAGAATAAGTCATTGATATTTTTGGTCTATTTTCCTGGAAAAGAAATGGGGTTGATCCTTGGTTTACAAGATATTTTATTCCATGCTGTCTGTTTCTCAGATTGATGAGCCTAATGCCTTTGGAAACACTGCTCTCCATGTGGCCTGCTACACGGGACAGGAGGCCGTAGCCAACGAGCTGGTCAACCGTGGGGCCAACGTCAACCAGCCCAACCACCGTGGCTACACGCCCCTGCACCTGGCTGCCGTGTCCACTAACGGGGCTCTCTGCCTGGAGCTGCTGGTCAACAACGGTGCTGATGTCAACATGCAGGTCTGGATAGGGAAACAGGAGTGGTTTATTAAGACATTGCTCTGATTGGATGATCTAAATGTATTTGACTTGAATTTTTGCATGCTTTCTCAACATTTTTAAGACGTTTCTTTATTTTGTCTTTTCCACAGAGTAAAGAAGGGAAAAGCCCTTTGCACATGGCAGCCATTCATGGACGTTTCACTCGCTCTCAGATCCTCATTCAAAATGGTTAGTTACTTTCCTTTTTCACTCAACTTCCAGTTCCTTTTGTAGTATTTAACCCCCACTTATTGTCTCCTCAGGTGGGGAGATAGATTGTGTGGACAGATATGGCAATACTCCTCTTCATGTTGCTGCTAAGTACGGCCACGAGCTGCTTATCAGCACCTTAATGACAAACGGTGCTGACACAGCCAGGTACAAACATGTTTGTTGAGTGAGACTTTGTTTAGGTATTTTTGTTTTTTGTAGTGAGTGGAATAAAGTCATCTTTTACAATATAACAATTTCATAATGTCTTTATCATACAATCTTAAAGGGGTCATATGATGCTTTTTTTAAAGATCATTGTTTTGTGTAACAGAATATGTTGACATGCTTTAAAGGGTTAGTTCACCCCGAAATGTAAATTTTGTCATTAATTACTCACCCTCATGTCGTTCCAGACCCGTAAGACCTTCGTTCATCTTCGGAACACAAATTAAGATATTTTTGATGAAATCGGAGAGCTATCTGAACCTCCATAGACAGCAACACAACTGAAATGTTCCCAGGTCCAGAAATGTAGTAAATGCATCGGTAAAACAGTCCATGTGACATCAGTGGCTCAACTTCAGTTTTGCGACGCTATGAGAATACTTTTTTTTGCGCAAAGAAAATAAAAATAACATAATTTACTCAACCATTCTTCCTCCCCCAGTTGTATCTTCCGCCATTTTAAAAAGTATCACAACGCATACACACGCTTTCCCCTAAACGTAAACAACGCTTATTGCGCAGATTGCGTTCATGTGCGCACTTTCCCCCCGAATGTAAACAACGCTGATTAAGTCAAATACATTCTTAGGTACTCTCCAAAATGGCAGAAGACGTAACTCCGGGGAGAAAAATGGTTGAAATTGTTAGAATGAGTAAATTGTTATTTTTGTTTTCTTTGCGCAAAAAAAAAAAAAAAAGTGTTCTTGTACTGTCGCAAAACTGAAGTTGAGCCATTGTCGCATGGACTATTTTACCGATGTATTTACTACGTTTCTGGACCTGGGAACATTTCAGTCTATGGAGGGTCCGATAGCTCTCCAATTTCATCAAAAATATCTTAATTTGTGTTCCGAAGATGAACGATGGTCTTAAGGGTCTGGAACAACTTGACGGTGAGTAATTAATGACAGAATTTTCATTTTGGGAATTTTCATTTTCTTTGATGTTCAAAAACACATTATTTTTCAAATAATGTACATTATTGTAGTTCCTCTATGCCCCGCCTCTCTCAAACACGTTGGTTTCTACAAAGCCCCTCCTTCCGACAAGCGCAGTCTGCTGTGATTGGACAGCTGACACAGTGCATTGTGATTGGCCGAACACCACAAGCACGCGTCAGAAATGTAACGCCCCTTACCATAAT